>NC_057800.1:678923006-679149076 GCF_018294505.1 Triticum aestivum | reverse complement strand
CCCTCCACGGGCACCCCTCCAACGTCTACTGTTCATCCAGCCCTCCACACCACGGGGTCCTGTTCAACCACCCCTCCACCGTCTACTATTCATCCAGCCCTCCACACCACGGGGTCCTGTTCATCCACCCCTCCATGGGCACCCCTCCACCGTCTACTATTCATCCAGCCCTCCACCACACCACGAGGTCCTGTTCATCCAGAGGCAACGCCATCGCTTACTATTCATCCAAACCCCCCGCAACACTCACTGTTCATCCCAGAGGCAGCATCGATCGGCTTCAGTTAGCAGCAGTAGCAAAGGAATCACTCGATCGGGTTCAGTTAACAGTCATCGATCGATTGCTCGGGTTCAGTAACGTGTAGCCTACAGTGCAATCGCTCGGGTTCAGTTAGAGCCCAACGCCTCGCTCGGGTTCAGTTAGAGCCAACGCCTCGCACACACGCGCGTACGTGTACGAGAGAAACGTGCATCGCTCGGCCCCCGACCTCCCACCGTAACCGGGAACTCCCCGAAATTTTCCTTCCCCTCGCTTCTACCACGGTTTTTTTCCGTCATGGACGGCCCAAAGAATGTCATGCAGCTGTGTCTCCGCCCGCCCAGGACGAAAAGCCCATTTTCTGTCATGATTTTTTGTCATGTAAGTAGGAGCCCACCACATCTATGATGATACCGGGTTTTGTCACAATTATCGTCATAGAAGTGTCATATGTATGACAAAAAAATTCGTTCGGCCCAAAATGTCACGGATGTGTCTTTTTTTTGTAGTGAAGGGTGCTGCCGCAGACGCTGAGCCTGCCCAAGAGCAACTGACTCCGGCAGAGCGTGAAGCCCTAGCCGTGGAGACAGGCGCTCCCATGACAAAAGAGATGCCTTTGGTCCTTGCCGTCGAGCCCCAGGCTCCGGCATGGGCGCAGCATACCGTCCGATTCCTCCAAACAAGGGAGCTTCCTGAGGAGCAAGAAGAAGCAGAACAAGTAGCCCGTCGGTCTACCCTATACCAGTTCGTCGATGACGTCCTGTAAATGAGAAGGCCGAACGGTGTGAAATTGAAGTGCATCCCTCGGGAGGAAGGACTGGAGCTGTTGGCAGATATCCATGGAGGCATATGTGGCTCCCACATAGGGTCGAGGGCCCTTGCCGGAAAGGCGTTCCGACAAGGTTTCTTCTGGACCACCGCCCTCCAGGATGCGACGACACTAGTAACCAAATGTGAAGCGTGTCAGTTCCATTCAAAGAAGCTTCATCGACCAGCTCAAGCCCTTCAAACTATCCCTCTCTCCTGGCCATTCTCAGTCTGGGGGCTCGACATACTGGGCCCTCTCCCCCGTGCTATCAGGGGCTTTGAGTACTTGTACGTTGCAATCGACAAGTTCACAAAGTGGCCAGAGGTGGAACCAGTGAGGAAGGTGATAGCACAGTCAGCCGTCAAGTTCTTCAAGGGACTAGTCTGCCGTTTTGGTGTGCCAAACAGAGTCATCACCGACAACGGCACGTAGTTCACAAGCCACACCTTCATGCAGTACATTCAAGACCTCGGCAACAAGGTCTGTTTTGCTTCCGTGGCACACCCCCGGAGCAACGCCAAACAGAGAGGGCGAATGCTGAAGTGTTGCGAGGCCTGAGAACGAAGACCTTTGACAGGCTGCATAAGAGCAGAAGGCGCTGGATTGATGAATTGTCGGTGGTTCTTTGGTCGATCAGAACGGCGCCAAATCGAGCCACCGGCGAGACACCCCTTGCCTTAGTATATGGGGCGGAGGCAGTTCTCCCCACGGAACTCATATATGGGTCACCTCGAGTGCTCGCTTATGATGAGCTTGAGTGTAAGGACCGGGTTTTTTCAGGATATATTTCCTAGAAAATGGTCCTTGTGCTCACCAGCCACAGGATTACTGTTAGCTGATGAGGCACCAACTTGATACAGAAATTCCAAGCAAAACACAAAATATGTAGTACAAGACCATTCTGGCCTATGAGTACAACACAAGGTTTCTAGTGGCTGATGGCGGAAGCGGTTTGTGGTTCATCAGTGTCTATGGGACTCCATTTCACACAGGAACAGCTGACCTGGATAACTCCTATCTTCGCGAGGCTGCTATCACCATTGCGTAGGTTTCGGGGCTGTCATCGCAACACTCCTCTCCATGCAAGAAATCTGGCCAAGACAATAGCCAGGGACAAGCTAGTGAGTACTTTGAATGTACTTGCAAACATTATGAACACAGGTATAATATAACAAATGATAATCATGCTCTGAAATATTCCATGATCACAATGTCAGTCACGAAATAAAAAAATCCATGATGCACGCAAGCAGGTTATTCATGTCAAACATGAATAGGCAATCAGAGAGTAGAATTAGAATGCACCGATCGGGTGTCTGAAGCGATGCCTCGAAAGGATAATAATATAAAGCATGCCTCAGTCGGGCGTCTGAGCGACACCACAAAAAGGGCTTACAAATAAAATAAATAACATGTATGCCACAGTCGGGCGTCTGTGCGACACCACATAAAGGGCTTATAAGTAATTTAAATAACAAGCATGCCATAGTCGGGCGTCTGAGCGACACCACATAAAGGGCTTATAAGTAATTTAAATAGCAAGCATGCCACAGTCGGGCGTCTGAGCGACACCACATAAAGGGCTTGTAAGTAATTTAAATAGCAAGCATGCCACAGTCGGGCGTCTGAGCGACACCACATAAAGGGCTTATAAGAGAATAATCACAGTGAATATCCAGGAGGTAGAACCGTCCCAGGGATACTCAATAATGTAAATGGTTAGTCCATAATAATAATAATCATAATCATCATGAGTCACAAGTCATGATCCATGTTCTGGTTTAACAATTTTTCCTCCGAAGACCGACACTAAGACCGACACTTGACCCATCCCAGACTGTAGTCCTTAACCATGGACACGGCTATTCGAATAGATATAATCTCTGTAGAGAGTGTACTCTTTACCCACGAGTAACGGATTCCTTTAGTCAATCGGAACTAATTCCATCTACGGTCTTTTAATTGAAAACACACCTGACCGCACACACCAGCCTAGGTGTTTGGAATCACCCACGACACCTGTTAACCGAAACTCTAAGTGGGGAGGCTACAACCTCGACAAGCATGGGATCACAAAATTTATAACGCGCACAAACTAGGGGAGCTACCCCCTCGGCTCCAACCCGAAACACCCATGCCCCCGGACCAGGTGGCATGTCTACCGGATGCAGCCGGTATCTTCCACCATGGCCTCTCTGTACGGTGTGTGCTAGGAAGGGGTTGACAACTTACTGAACCATACCCTACCTATGGCAGGGACAAGTGGTAGTACGAAAAAAGTATGGGGGTTACTAGGACAAGACTCGATCTATGGTCGACTTAGGAGGTTAAGGCATTCCCTGCAGGATTAGTATAACAAATATATTTCACACCGACAAACAGAATCACCCCTCATCATACCTCACCATGCCTTACCGGACATAATCGTCTCAACGAATTATTAGAGACAAATTCGTGTCTACCCAAGAAGAGACTTTCTCGGGTTCCTCCCGATAGGCATGAAAGGCATACGAGGGTGATTACTATCAGAAGCATATCAAATTCCAATAGCAAGGAATCCTCATTATGCACTCCTGAACATGATCATATCATCACATAAAATATCGAACACTTCATGTCAAGGTGGTGTCGTATTAGCATCGAACGACACACAACAAATATTATGTCGGGGTTTAGAATGCTTGCCTTCCAAGAGTCTGTAAGTGGGGTGCACTTTTTGAAAGTTGCTTCCTTCTTCAAAATCCTATTTTTAAGAAAATTTAAATTAACACATAGTTTCAAAACAGTACAAAAAGTTGTTTGGAAAATTTTCAAATAAATATGGAAATAAACTTGATGGAATTTGGGAAACAACAAAAAAATCACGTCAAACGGAGTTGTATTTAAAAAGTTATAGCTAGTCAAAGTTTCAGTCAAAATATGTTTTTAAATTAAAAAGAAAAAGAAAAATAGTTCGAATAAGAATGCGCTTTCGAGACAGAGAAGACGTACTCCTGGGTTTTACGTTTCCACTTGAAACACGTCGGCAGAGCTGGGGTCACTGGCAGGTGGGGCCGTCAGGTCCACTGGTCAGGTTTGACCAGTCGCCCGTGCCCTCCTTCCTTCTCTGGCCAAGCGGTGGCGGGGCTCCGGCGATTGCTGCCGACGAACGGCGGCTCCCCATGGGATTCTGAGGGCGGGGATGGATCCGCTGGTCCAGGGTGGTCCTCCCAGTGGTCGATAGGCTGGCGGGGGTGGAGGGGGTCGCCGGCGATGAGCTCCGCGGCGGACGGTGGTTTCGAGTGGATCGGGGTCTCGATCTATGGTGGCTCCCGATCGAGCTAGAGAGGTGGGGCGGCTCCGCACGGTTGAGGGTAGTCGGACGGTGGCGCTGGAAGAACTGGGGAGGCCCTGCTCGCGGCGTACGGCACCGGAGCGTGGCAGCGGGCGAACTGGCCGGAGATGAGGCAAACGGCCTCCCTCCGTCGATTGCTGGCTATGGGAGTACTAGGGAGATGGCCTGAGGTCGCCTGAGGGTCTGGACAAGCTCGATGGCTCCTTTTATAGGCGGTCGAGGTCGGTTCCCGCGGCTGCGGATAAGAACACCAGCGAACCGCCGTTCTATTGCTGGCAGGGCGACGTGGCGGTGACGGGCGCTAGCGGACGGGCTCGTGGATGAGCTCGAGCTATTCCAGAGGGCAGCTGGCGGGCAGCTGTGGCTTGGGCGGCGCTGCCATAGCAGGGGCGTGTTGCGAACACTGGCGTGCCGCCAAGAGGACTCTGACGGCGGTGCTGTTGGGTGCCAGGGGCGACTTGGAGGGTTCTGGCGAGCGGACGAGAATGGGGCGCGGCCCTGCAGGAGAGCAAAGGCCAGGGGCAAGAGGCGGCGGCTCGGTTGCGCGTGTGTGCAAAACATGCGCTCTGGGCGCGCCCAGAGCACACACGCTACATGCTCGATAGAAGGCCAGGGTGGCCTAGATTGCTTGGGTGAGGCTGGCAATTAACAGGTCTAGGTGAGAGGTGGCTACGAGATTAGTGGACATGCCGGTGTGTCCAGACGGGCAACATCACAGTGCAAACATAAAACTATGCCAAAGCTGTCCATGAACACAAGGAGCTCGACAGAATGCCATGGGCATCTATGCATCTCTTCTGGTGGCCCAAATCTCTAGTTTGGTGTCTCTTTAGGTGCAAGTGATGATGGTGAGGCTATTTGGGCAAAACACTACAAAAAAAGACACATCCGTGACATTTTGGGCCGAACGAAAAAAATTTCTGTCATACATATGACACTTCTATGACGATAATTGTGACAAAACCCGGTATCATCATAGATGTGGTGGGCTCCTACTTCTATGACAAAAAATCATGACCGAAAATGGGCTTTTCGTCCTGGGCGGGCCGGAGACGCAGCTGCATGACATTCTTTGGGCCGTCCATGACGGAAAAAACCGTGGTAGAAGCGAGGGGGAGGAAAATTTCGGGGAGTTCCCGGTTACGGTGGGAGGTCGGGGGCCGAGCGATGCGCGTTTCTCTCGTACATGTATGCGCGTGTGTGCGAGCCGTTGGCTCTAACTGAACCCGAGCGAGGCGTTGGGCTCTAACTGAACCCGAGCGATTGCACTGCAGGCTACGCGTTACTGAACCCGAGCAATCGATCGATGGCTGTTAACTGAACCTGATCAAGCGATTCCTTCGCTACTGTTGCTAACTGAAGCCGATCGATTGGATGAACAGTGAGCGTTGCAGGGGGGTTTGGATGAACAGTGAGCGGTGGTGTTGCCTCTGGATGAACAGGACCCCATGGTGTGGTGGAGGGCTGGATGAACAGTAGACGGTGGAGGGGTGCCCATGGAGGGGTGGATGAACAGGACCCTGTGGTGTGGAGGGCAAGATGAACAGTAGATGGTGGAGGGGTGGTTGAACAGTAGTCGGTGGAGTAGCGCGCGGTGGAGGCTGGATGAATAGGAGCCCGTGGAGTCTAGAGGAGGTCGACGGTGGATGAACAGTAGCTCGTGGAGGCTGGAGGGGGTCGACGGTGGAGATGAACAGTATCCCGTGGAGTCCCGTTTTGCGGTACGCCACACCCCTCCCGATGAACAGGACCCCCGTTTCGATCGTAGCGCTCCAACACAAGTCCGTTTCCTCCGTTTTGCGGTACGCCACACCCCTCCCGATCAACAGGACCCCCGTTTCGACCGTAGGAGGTCCGTTTCCTCCATTTTGTGGTATGCCACACCCCTCCCAATCAACAGGACCCCCGTTTCGACCGTAGGAGGTCCGTTTCCTCCGTTTTGCGGTACTCCAGACCCCTCCCGATGAACAGGATCCCATTTCGATCATGGTCGGTCGAACACAAGGTCGTTTCCTCCGTTATACGGTATGTCAAGCCTCATTTCCATCGCCTCTTCCGTCCAAGCCCTCCCGATGAACACGAGCACGCATTCCGTTCCGAACCATGAACACGACGACGACGCTGTTTCTCTGTTCCGACCCAGCCATGTACATGAGCCCTCGCCGTACGTATGCGCGAGTAGGCATTCGAGACCTCACCCGTATGTACAAATACGTGGCCGTATTTTCTTTCTTGCACCCTGGCCACCTCTACTACGACACATGCGCGCCTCTACATCGACCAATATATATGTACGTACACGTTCACGACCAGAATGACAACGCTACGTACGCTTCGACCAGGTGGGTCCCGACTGTCAAGCACTTCCTTGCGTGCGAAGATGTAGCTGGTGGGTCCCAGCAGTCAGGGGGCGGAATACGGTGGCCCGTCTGGTGGGTCCCTGTTGTCAGATGGAGGAATAATTATTTTGCACGTAATAAGGAGGCACTTCCTTGCTGCGGCCGTGGACCCAGCTGTCAGCCTCTCCACGTACAGTCCACGTTCGATGGAAGTTGTTCCTTGACCATGTTGACCACGCCGCGCCGAGAGCACCAGGGCGGTGGATGACGGCGAGGCCTTGGAAGGGGACGACGGGGAGCCGGGGAAGACGTGGCAGCGGAAGCCCGCACGCGCGGAGAGGAGTATGAGGGTTCACTGGTTCGGCTGCGGTGTGAGGCTGCCGTCGCCGCAGGTCCTGGCCAGCGGTGGGAATAGTAGGGGGCGGTGAGGCCTCCACGGCAACACAGCCGTCCACGGGAGGCAGGAGCATGCGGCACGACCGGCACTGCTTTGGGCGGCTGGAGCAAGAAGACCAGACGTTGAAGAAGCACTACGGCCGTTGGATGGACATGGACGGGCAGTGGAGCTAGAATCATTCATATTGACTAAAGTTGATGAAGGCCCCCGTCCCAGTCAACTTAGTAGGACCACAAGTCAGCCTCCCACCATGGTGGGTCCCGGCTAGCAGGGGAGTATTCATTTTTTTGTGCATAATAAGGAGGCACTTCCCATGGGTCCGAGCTGACAGCGGGGGAACGTTTTTTTCACGAAATACGCTGGCCCTTCTGGTGGGTCCGAGTAGTCAGGGGGGAAACATTTTTTTCGCGAAATAAGGTGGCCCGTCCGGTGGGTCACTGCTGTAAGGTGGAGGAATAATTATTTTGCGCGTAATAAGGAGGCACTTCCTTGCGGCCGCCTGGACCCAGCTGTCATCCTCTCCACGTACATTACTCTTCCGATGGAAGTCGGTCATTGACCATGTTGACCACGCCGCGCCGAGAGCACCAGGGTGGTGGTCTGGACGATGGCGAGGCCTAGGAAGGGGACGACACGGAGCCGGGGAAGACACAGCAGTGGAAGCCCGCGCGGAGAGGAGTATGAGAGTTCATTGGTTCGGTTGCGGTGTGAGGCTGCCATCGCCGCAGAATAACAGGGGGTGTGGGTGAGTAGAGGGATGGCCTGGCCAGCGGTGGGAGTAGTAGGGGGCGGTGAGGCCTCCGCTGCATCGCAGCCGGCCATGGGAGGCAGGAGCACGAGGCACGACCGGCGCTGGTTTGGGCGGCTGGAGCAAGAAGACCAGAGGTTGAAGAAGCACTACGGTCGTTGGATGGACATCGTACGGTCACTGGAGCTAGAATCGTGCATATTGACTAAGTTGACAAAGGCCTCCGTCCCCGTCAACTTAGTAGGCCCACAAGTCAGCCTGCCACTATACTGGGTCCCAGCTAACAGGGGGGTATTCATTTTTTTGTGCATAATAAGGAGGCACTTCCTTGCATGAGAAGATATAGCTGGTGGGTCCGAGCTGTCAGTGGCGGTAACGTTTTTTTGGCAAAATACAGAGGCCCTTTCGGTGGGTCCCTGATGTCGGGTGGAGGAATCATTATTTTGCGCGTAATAAAGAGGCATTTCCTTGCGTGCGGCCGTGGACCTAGCTGTCGGCCTCTCCACGTAAAGTCCACTTCAGATGCATGCCGGTCGTTGACCACGTTGACCAGGCCTCGCCGAGAGCACTAGGGCGATGGACGATGGCGAGGCCTAGGAAGGGAACGACATGGAGGTAGGGAAGACTCGGCAGTTGTTTCCCACGTAGAGGGGAGTACGACTGTACGAGAGTTTACAGGTTCATCTACTGTCGCCGGAGAATAACAGCAGGTGTGGGTGAGTAGAGGGATGGCTAGGTCAGTGATGGGAGTACGATGGGGCGGTGAGGCCTGCGCAGCAGCAGAGCCGGCCGCGGGGAGGAGGGAGCAGGCAGTCTCGCCGGCGCCTGTTTGAGCGGCTGGAGCAGGAAGAGCAGAGATTGAAGAAGCACGACAGCCGTTGGATGGCCATCCAACAGTCACTGCTTGTGCATCAACCTTTTTTCTAGGAAAGCCTCAAATCTGTGGAAAACAGCATACAACCCATCTGCCATTATTTCTAATAATTTACAGTCCATTTGCTAATTATTAAGGTTTTTTTGAGCCCATATTCTTTTTGTTAGCATTACAGCCCATATTGTGGCCACGGTTAAAAAATTATACGAAATTTTGCATATTTCGGTGCGGTCCGAACTGTTTTTAATCCCGAAATTTCGACTCTCATTCAAACTGATTTTAAAAATAATTGTGTATCCATATAAAATCCAACAAATTCTCCACGCATAAAAATTAATGTAATTTCAAATCTCGAAATGAAAAAAAGATATTTGAAACTAATTGTCGGTTTGATGTGTTTTAAAAATGTACATCCCATTTCTCATTACTGATGGGCCATTTTCTCGGCCAGCCAAATGAAAGCTCTCCTCGTCTTGAAAGATTTGCATCCCAACAGGCCTGACAAAGCGACTTACTTGGCAAATCAAAAAAAACTGGGCTGTGGCCGTGGACCCAGCTGTCAGCCTCTCCACGTACAGTACTCTTCCGATGGAATGTCGTTAACCATGTTGACCACGCCGCGCCGAGAGCACCAAGGCGGTGGACGACGGCGAGTCCTAGGAAGGGGACGACGTGGAGCCGCGGAAGACATGGCAGTGGATGCCCATGCGGAGAGGAGTACGAGGGTTCACTGGTTCGGCTGCGGTGTGAGGATGCCGTCGCTGCAGAATAACAGGGGGGAGTGGGTGAGTGGAGGGATGGCCTGGCCAGCGGTGGGAGTAGTATGGGGACGGTGAGGCCTCCGTGGCAGCACAGCCGGCCACAGGAGGCAGGAGCATGCGGCACGACCGGCGCTGCTTTGGGCGGCTGGGGCAAGAAGACCAGAGGTTGAAGAAGCACTACGGCCGTTGGATGGACATTGTTGACCACGCCACGCCGAGAGCACCAGGGCGGTGGACGACGGTGAGCCCTATGAAGGGAACGACACGGAGCCGAGGAAGACACGGTAGTGGCTGCCCACGCGGTGGAGAGTACGAGTGTTGACTGGTTCGGCTGCCGTCGCTGGAAAATAACAGGAGGTGTGGGTGAGTAGAGGGATAGACAGGCCAGGGATGCGAGTATGATGGGGTCGTGAGGCCTTCCCGACAGCACTGCCAGCCATGGGAGGCGGGAACAGGCGGTTCCGATGGCGCTGGTTTGGGCGGCTGGGGCAGGAGGATCAGAGACTGAAGAAGCACGATTGCCGTTAGATTGACATCTAACGGTCTGACGCTGGTAGAGTCGATTGTTGACTAAGTTTCTTTTTTGAGAAACCTTGTGTACACATGAACTTAGTAGGCCCACAAGTCAGCCTCCAAATTTGTGGCAGACAACATAAAGCCCATTTGCTATTTTTTATAATTTGCAGCCCATTTGCTAATTCTTAAGTAATTTATTACATCCCATTTTCTGCCTAGGACCATGGTCAAAAAGTCCAACCTTATTTTGCATATTCCGGTGGAGTCCGAACTGTTGTAATCCCGAAAAGATAAACATTTTTTAAGAACTTATTGATTTGCCAAAAAAATCGTTTTGTTTTTGTAAGCAAATAAGACGCGGGACAAATTTAGTTGGTTTAAGGGAAAACCAGTGGTAAAAAAATCAGCACTGGGTGGGAAAAAACAACAAAAGTAAGGATGTAAATATGAAAAGGGAATTTTATGTGTTTTGAATATAATGATACGTGTATATGAACTAGTAAAACTATAGGTAGAGCTTAGAAAACGGATGTAGGACATGCGTTTCAAGAGGAAAATAGAACTGGGTTATGTGTTTGATTCAGTAAAAAAATTTGCCTACGGATGTTGTAAGACAAAATATAACTAACGCTGGCGGGCCAGAGGCCAGTAGATACCTGTTGTATCTTTGTGCCCCGTTGTCGTCATGGGCTGGGCCTGTTAAAAACAAAACAACCCTGGGCAATCTACAGCCCAATTGAAACTTGCTCGACCTAAAAAAAATATACGTGCTCAATAAACAAGAGAATTCTGCAAGTACAGACTGATTACTGGGATGCAGCACGGATATTTTTTTATCGTGATAATAAGTGCATGCACTTGTTTCAAAAAAAATTGGAGAACTAGGAATTCGAACGACGAGTGCTTATGCTACCCATCAAATAAAAATCAGGTGCCTGAAAATTCGTTTCGAAAAAATGATTCAGCTTTATATCCACGTCGACCCTCGGCATGATGGTTGGAAGCAAATGCAAGTTCATACCAAAAGATCGTTAACAACAATACCAACTTGCGGACGACAAGGTAGTACAACTACCAATACCAAACTAACTTATAATCTTTTTACTCCTGGCCCTAGTGTTCGTCTGGTAGAAAATCTTGCAGAGGACCAGCTCTCCCACCTTCTCTTGCTCCAGGTCCCCGAGGTGGTACTGGTGCATCACCCAGTTGGTCCTCTGCTGGTCAAAGTTCTTGTTGGTGTGCAGCACCAGAACCTTTTTATGTTGCCCGTCTGCCGGCCGTTGACCATCACCGGCAAGGTATTGCCGGTCTTGTGCCACATCGCGTGCATGCCGCACTCCGACTGTATCTTGCAACGCGTCCACGCGCCCCTTTTGAACGCCCTGGAATTGCGCTGGAAGAAATGCTTTCTTAGGCCACTCAGTGTGATACCTGCAGTATTGTGGAATACAGGTTTTAGTGTACCTAGTTGGCATTTTCATAACATCTTTGGCATGTTGCAGTCACTTGTTTCACTTTTTTAACTATCAAATTGTAATTGCTTCACCAGGTCTGCGTCTAAAAAGAAAAATAGAGCTATAAACAAAGGAATATGTTCGTGCAAGTAGACGACCGATCGGTGTCTTACCTGGAAGTTTCTCAGGTTGGGTGTAGCATATGTCGTGCTCGCTGTCGATGGTTGGTATGAACAAATCGATGAGAGACTGAAATCTCGCGCTGTCAGCACTCACTTTGGCCTCAAGGTGCTCGATCAGCTCCTGATCCATGGGATCGAACTTGACGCCAGCCGACAGCACCGGCCAATCCTTCTTCGACTTGCATCAGTAATTCCAGTTATATGGTACTCAATGTATGATCAATCGGCTGTTTTAAGTGAATGATGAAAGATTTTGACAGATAAGTGGTACTCCAAATCTGAAGTCCAGAATACCCGAACACGCCGCCGGGATTCTTGTGTCACCTCACACGCAGCATGTTGTCACGTCAATTCAATGTGTGGACATGATGAATAATTTGACCGACGTATACTAGTACTGCTATTGTACTACTTACTAGTCGTATTTAGTGTCACAGTTTATACATAGGTTTAACTAACAAGTACGCACTTGAAGCCTAACTGATATATATATATGGCTTTTGCACAGGATCTCCATAATCATTATCAGTACATCCTACGTAGGTGAGTTAGGATGCACTTGATCCCAGGAAGGTATCTATCCTTCAAAGCAGAGGAGTGCTTCAAACTAACAACAATACATAATATCCAATAAAAGAGGGTCGTGCTACAGCAGCAGAATACATGGCTCAGTCTAGATATCAGCACGAATCAAGTTGTGCATATTTGCTGTTGGCATGAACCACATCGCCGCATGTCGGGTTTGCAAAAGCCATCCATCGCATGGAAGCTTGATGCCTTTCACACACTGAAGATTATCTGGCAACAAGCTATGTCGACGAATCTCTGGATATGGTGATTCATGAAACCCATGGTATGATGTGTAAACACAGCCCCCCCTCGCGAATGGAAGTTGCATAGCATAGTAATCATCGTCGGTGGTATGATCAATGATTGGTTGGATGATCGGATAATTGAGCCCGAGGAACAAGGAGTGGTTGCCGAGGCTGTAAACCCGCCTCCAGTTGAATATGCCTGGCCCAACGGAGCTGGGATCTTTCTCGAACATGAAGCAGCCATAGCCATCAATGTCATGAACGCCCCAC
The DNA here is from genome assembly GCF_018294505.1 of Triticum aestivum. Classification (NCBI taxonomy): domain Eukaryota; kingdom Viridiplantae; phylum Streptophyta; class Magnoliopsida; order Poales; family Poaceae; genus Triticum; species Triticum aestivum. The sequence goes on along the minus strand of NC_057800.1, from coordinate 679,136,319 downwards.
GCATTGTACTGCATGTGGTTTGATGTAATGGTTTGGTCAATTTGGTACGTGCGAATGAGCATCAAATGACCGCCGTCAGCTAAACGAGCAATAAACCACCACCCATCGGCTGGTATGATTCCAGGTCCTGGAATCATGAAGGCCAGCGCATTTGCGTCTGCTGCAACAATTCAAATTGGAGACCAAAGGGACAAAAATAAACAATCATGTTCAGAGTATGTGTGGAATTAAGATTATTATAACAGTGACACATATCATAGATAGAGAATTGCAATGCCTTGGTCATAATCATCCCCAAGTTAAAAAAAATAAGCCAATGGCTTTCATATCCTAGCAATATGTCATGGTTCAAACATCATGTAACAATGATAGGAAAACAGCTATGACAGCACCTACTCATATTCTACCATAGCACTTACTACTACTGTTCTCATATCAACTCTAAGCAATAACATGCGTTGTTATAAAAATCTTGTAAACAAGAGTAACATATAGCAATCATGATGTTATGCTCATAATATGTATTCTAACAATCATTAGATGCCAATTGTTCTCATATCAACTCTAACAATAACATGTGTGGTCATAAAAATCTAGGAAATGAGAGGAACATATAGCGATGATGTGGTTATAGACATGCTATGCATTCTAAATTTCTAACAGGTGAATAGGCTATCGTATTCATAAGGTAAAGATGAGATGAGATAGAACAATTACACGACGATAGATTCCACCAGTATAGGCAGCCAATCTATGCGTCGACCGCGTAAATGATGCCATCGTGCACTATAGCATCAGACAGAAATGTTGCCTCAATAGGATTGATGATGTGCCATAACCATGTATGGCGATCGGATTCCAGATAGACTAATCCCATGTTGAACAAGGCAATGAGCTTGTAATCCATGTTGTCTTCTGATGGTGTGGGCACTTTGCAGATTACAACTTTCTGCAAACAGAGGTCGAGCCAAAAGCTTGACGCTCTCGTGCGTAGTAGGCAGGAGTGTCCGGCGGGCCGCAAGGCTCAATGGCGGCGGTACCCAATGATGGAAGGGTGATCTCTCGCTGGGTGTAGATATCCACGAGATGCCACGGACTATCGGTGTGGTGGATGAGGACGATCCAGTTGGCCTTCATGCCCGCCCAGTAGTGGCCGCGCATGAAGGACAGGTGGAAGGGTAGTCGTAGCATGTCGAGGGGCACCACGACAACCTCCGTAGGATCATCAAGTCGGTGTCTGGGACACCTGCGAGGATCGGGCATCAGCAAGCAGGGTGTCTTGAAAAGATCTGGCCGGTTTGCAGACGAGTAGACGATACAAAGACACCGAGCATGCGGCCAGACGGACGGTGCTGAGTAGGTCCATACGACTACAGATCTGCTCCAAGAGAACATCGGGGAGGGAATTCCAGTCGCGGCTCTGCGTGTCAGTCGGTTCTGCCATTGGGGTTTTCGGTGCATGCGAGCCAGCGGGGAAGTGGATTCGGGCGGGCGAGCGAAGAATCTTCTCCTCGTGTGGCCGAGTAGTGAGCGGGGGGATATGGTACGCGCGAGCTACCAAGGAAGATGGCGTGGGTGGGCGAGCAGTGAGCAGGGGTAAATGGTGTGCGGCCGGCGATGGGGAAGAGAGGAGGAAGAAGAAGAGAGGAGGAAGAAGAGTGGAAGACGGGGAAGAAAGTGCATTCAATCTCAATTCTACTTGTACTACTACCAGGATATACCGTCCTTTGAAGTGTAAATAGTTACACCGATGACATGTCGGTCTACCACAACAGGGCCCATATGTCAGTTAATGGAGGATAGAGGTGCGTAGGCGTATTTCCGGAAGCGTTCTCTAATGGCAAACATGATGCAGTACTGGGTAAGGCTTATTTAGTAACACCAACACGCTGGTTCATCTTATTAATTACGTGTCCCATCTGCTGCAGCATGTATTGTCACTTCACTGCGAAGACTAGTTGAATAGTTCTCTCTAACCAAGATGGGGAATAATGGATCGCGAGGACTTCCTTTCTACAGTATCCCTATGCCTCTACGCTCACTTCACTCATTTTGCTCCGTACCTAGTCACTTGTTGAAATCTGTAGAAACACAAATACTTTGTATTTGGGAACAGAGGGAGGCTTTTACTTCGTACTATTTGGGAACAGAGGGAGTATCACCATATGGAGGGAACAGAGGAAGCTTGAAATATGAACATGTCAATGGGAGGGAGTAAGCCCCATGCATGCATGCATGCATGCAACATGAAACACTCACACGTACACATGGACGCATGCAACACTCACGCACCCATGCGGCACAGAGCACACGATGCAACACACACGCTCACGCTCAAGTGCTCAACCTACTCCCTACATCTGTGAAAGACTGTACATTTAGAGATTTACACATTGACCAGGACATAATTAATGCCCAAAAGTAGCAGACTTATGTGTGCATGCGACCATTGAGATAAGAAGATTAAATGAAGGCCATTGCATGCTGTAATTAAGGATAGACATGTAGCCTATACCTATAGCACAAGTTGGTGCATTAGTCAATCAATATCGATTTAGATTAAAGGCTAAATGCATTGTAAGTATAGATGTACATCATGTACTACACTCTTTGTTTTATAGTCGATGTACACTCTTTGTTGGAAGACCGAGGGAGGACACGTGCATGCACTCACATACACAGCCAGGGCGGTTCGCGCGCAAGGGTTGGACTCATGTCGCGCCTGCGTAAAGTTTTGTTTAACTGATTTCTTTGCTCTGCCAACTGACAGGTGGGACCCAGAAACCAGGTGACAATTTAACCAGTCAACAAAGTGCCACGTCGACTATGTAGCCGGTCAGTAGGGTGCAATACAGTGCTCTACGATGAGCTAGTGATTGTATAATCGCCGCAAAACTATATATAGTGACCGTAAAGAGCGTATTGTTACATACGTTGACCGCCAGTGTATTTTTCTCGTTTCAAATTAAGCCATATTAATCGGAAAGGACGCAATATGGACTACTACTACTAGTACTAGTACTGCTTTGATGTGTCCCGTCAACTCACCGAACGAGGAGAAGCTTGCTTACTACGCATCTCCCTCGCCCACGTGCGCGGTGGTTCGCAGGACGAGGAGAGGGTTTTGACTACAGCGCCCTCTCCCTCTCCCTCTCCCTCTCCCTCTCCCTCTCCCTCGCCCTCGCCCTCGCGGTGGACATGCAACAGTTCAATCGGTGTCAGATTGCCAGAAGCATATTGCACTGTAGTATCATCATTGTTGGACCTTCCGAAGAGCGAAGAGCCAAGTGCAAGGTTCACACGAGTACGAACTATTGAACCTCCCGAAGAGTCAAAGAGCCAAGCACAAGGTTTTATAGGAGTTGTCGTCCTAGTAGGAGTGTACTACAACTATAGCGAACCATGCTACTGTATGATGCCGCCACGTCACGTATATCCAAAGCTGTGCCACCTTTTTTCTCAAAGAGCATGTTGGAGCCCGTGCAATAACCACACAAGTTGCACGTACACATAACGCATTTCCTAGTAATAAATTCTAAAGGACAAATGCCACTATGCCACAAAAGTTCATCTCCAATTCATGTGATAAATTTGTGCACGACTAGTCTACATATATTCACAGCGCTACCGTTCACAATTACCGTACTCCACTTACACGTTATAATTGGGCTACATGTCCTCCTCTAGGTTCCAGTCCCAGTTGTTCTTCATGGATGGCACAATCCATAGCGGAGGGCAACGGGAATCATTGTCACAGCTTTCTAGTCCGGTTCCACACGATGGAGACTCATCCAAGCTGACGCGGCATAAATCAGGGATAGCATGCCCCAGCACGTCGTTCATCCGGTGGTGCGCACTGAAGACACAACCATGCTTCATGAACGGCAGGCCTTCCGTGTCGTGCACGGAAGGTGGCATTTGCTTCACAATGTGGTAGCTGTCCCCGATGAAAAGCGAGTAATCTCCAAGAGTGTTCCTCGGCACCCACCTAGCATGACGGGGGTCGAACTCGGTGCCGTTCATCTGGTACACGCAGCATCCCAGATCTGGACACATGGTGACGTACATAGTCAAGGTCCATGCATAATAATGTTGTGCTCAAATATGGCGGTCAGTAATACTGTGCAGCAAATAGTACTACACCGGTATAGAGGAAGTAAAATAACTGGCTTATTATATATAGCCACTCTTGGTTACATGGATGAGATAGTAAGACATGGAAAAACAAAAATGGTGGTAGCTAGTGGGTTCAAGACTTCAAGGGCCTAGCTAGCTATACGCGTCCTCCAAGGTAAAAAGTACTTCTACTAGTACTACAAAGTATACTACTAGTACAACAATGAAAGAGAAGGCGAGAGGGTTAAAAAATGGAATACCTGGGTAGATGGTGACGGTCCGATCGTGGTAGATTGTGTGACCATGTTGCACATCAGTGGTACCATGGGTAACGACTGCTAAGATAGTTGATCCCAATATGCCAAAGTCAGCTACAAGGTTCCAGGTTAGACTAAATCGCGGATGCAAATGCACATCCAAGATCGGCGATCTTGTTTTGATCGGGGGATGACTGGTCCCTGCAAAATAATGGAGTACCGTTAGGGATGCAAATGATGGTTTGTGCATTCCGTTTGTAATCTCTCGTACCGTAGGATGGCAACCAAATGAAACAAGTCCCCTGGCTTGTCACCGCGAAGATGCGGCTTAGATGGTGCACGTCGTCTTCGAACGTGTAGGGGTACAAATCTGCCGCCGCCAACATGCGCCAGCCTCTGCCGTTACTGCCTCTTGCATTGATGGCAATCCTTATGTTGAACACCGCGATGAGATAGTAATCGTCGTAGCCGCGTCGCTTTGTTGGTGGGTCCGCAATTTCTATCTTCTTCAATCTCATGTAGGCATCATCATACGTATTCTTGCCCAGCCAGTCTGGAAGACCGATCCCAATGGTGGAGAAGGGGTCTACCGGAACGGCCACACTGTTGTGGATGTTGTGCAAAATCATGGTGGTATCCGGCCGGAGGTATGCAAGCCAATCTTCGTTGGCACCGACCCAGACCTATATATAAGACGGTGGGCAGCGGAGAAATTACGGGATGGAAATGGAATAACTAAGTACTACATGATCAAACTCCATTACTGACCTGCTCATCGGACAAAATCCGACTACCTCTCAACGTCGGAAACTCTAGCGGAGTCAACGTGCAACCATGGCCAGGGAGCGGTGGACTGTTCAAAGGATTGTCCCATAGAAGAACCTTCTCCTCGAGGACGCATGGAAGACCAACAAGCATGCCCTTTTCCCAAGCCTATTTAAGCAGCGTCTTGAAAAAGTTGGTGCAGGAAGCACCGAGTCTTGCGGCGGTGAGGACGTCGGAGCGGCGTGCGATTTCTCCCAGAGGATCATCGTCCAAGGTCTCCTAGACCCGACGAGCAGGAGAACCGCCTGGCGAATCCATGGGAGCAGCGACGAACTGCCTTCTCTTCGGGGGGAGGGGAACTGGCGAGGAGGAGATAAGAGCGTAGTAACCGCAGGGCCTCGTCCCTTCCAACTGTAGATCGTTCCTCAGCGAAGGGGTGAGGCTATTATTTACTACTAGCACTAGCATTTTTGAACGTTATGGGATTGCATTATACTATAAATAATAGCACTAGTAAGAAATTTTTGGCACTAGGTAGTAGTTTTTGGCGTGGATTAAGAAATTTTGGGTATGTTTTTGCCATTTTTTGTACACGCCAACTAGTGTCAAAAAACATCTTATATTATGTGACGGAGGAGTATGTACTCGTACTATAGCAGTATTAGTACTACTTTTCTCAACTAGTAGTGTGATGTACTGTACTTCTAGTCTAGTGTAGTATAGTGCACCAGTTTTGAACTCTTGAATCTCGGGGCCAAGGAGCTATAGTTGGAAGTGGAGGGTACTACTGTCTCTAGAACCATCGCTGTGCTATCAATGCAGGGGAAGTACACCTGCGTAGTGGCCTAGTGGGTACTCTCAGTGCTCTATTCAGCCGCTCCACTCACGTAGCTGGCCTACTCAGCCGCTCCTCTCACGCACACACTAGCAGCCTGTTTATCAGCGATGGTTACTGCGGGGGCAGAACATTTGAGTTATTTGATACAGCGAGACTAGGCTTTCGCTTCCATTTGTGGAGGTGTAATGGATCTCATCGAACTTTGTTAGTAGTTCCTTCTTTATGAATGAGATGAAGCAAAGCTTTTGCCTCCGTTTAAAAAAACACGTCAAGAGGAATTTCTTTTATAGTAGAGCCGATAACGGAGTGAAGTCCATGCGTGCAACGCCACAAGCTACAGAGTAGTAGTAGAGCACTTTACGTACAGAGCCATATTGCACAGTTCCCAATGCCCCGCCAGGCTTTTCCGGCTCCTCGGGCTTAATTGGGAGGCACTAGTTTAAATATGCTACCAGCTGATGAGGAAGCTGCAAGCGAGGTGCGGCTAGGGCGAGCACGCGAGCCACGTGATGCTGGGAAGGAAAACCTGTTCACGTGGCTAGGCTGTCAAGTGCACTCAGATTATGGGGCCGCACGTCCATTTGACTTCAAAACTCAAACTACCCATGTAAAATATTGGCTCGCAGCAAAGTGTAGTAGTATACTATTTTTTTTAAAAGGCCGTCGTGCGTTCGGCCGGGATCGAACCCACAAAACGAGGTATACACTCCCACGGCCACTAGTAGTACTCGTTGGAGTACAACGCAACCTAGAATCGCCTTTTGTCGCTAGTAGTACGTACATTGTTCCTTACAAGAAACCCCTAAGAGCATGGTTAATAGTACAGTCAGCTGCTGGCTATAAGCCAGTGCCATGTCATCTACAGCCCATCTTATAGCCAACATGTAGTAGTAGTTTATTTCTTATAGCCCGCTGACTCAGCTCTATTGTACTTGCTCTAATAATGCAAGAAACCACTAAAATGCCAAGAAACTACTACCACTTGCATACATGCAGACTTAAGATAAGACTACCTTATCAACCATTGTACATGCTCTTACCAACAAAAATCCTCGAGTGACCTCGTACCTCCGGCCCGTCCACCTAGTCATCCTCGGCCATGGGACGCAGCTACCGCCGTCGGAAGAAGGCGAGGTCAAAACCGCCGGCGGTGCGGAGCCCATGTTGCGGCAACCCGGATGCCAGCTCCGTCCGGCGCTCGCGGCTGCTAGCTAGCCAAGATAGCTGTGTCCAGCTGCTTGTCTGCAAGGTTTTCTAGCTAGATTGGCATGGCAGCGCGGTGGCTTGCTCGCGCGCGCCGCACTAAGGCCAGCCATCTGGCTTGAGCGAAGGCCAGTGCGGCAGCTTGCTCGCTCGTGAGTCACGCTCGGGCCAGCCTGCCAACCCGTGCGGAGGCCAGCACGGCGTCTGGCCCGTCCGGCGGAGCAGCGGCCAACTCGCTCATCACCGGCGCCACTGACGAGCACGCATCAGTATTGTTTGAAGTAATTTTCAGGAAAAATAATGATTTGAGGGGGGATAACAGGATAGAAGGTCAGATGTGGGTCCCTCGTGTCAACGATCAAACAAAATGTGTTGGTTTAAGCTGCCTCGTCAGCACGGACATGTGGGCCAACACTGTCATAAATGGGTTAAAACGAACCTAATCGGTAGGAGTACTAGGTAGTTTTTGGCGTGGATTAAGAAATTTTGGGTATGTTTTTGCTATTTTTTGTACAATAGATTCCTCTTAGGGCTGGTTGAAAGTGGTAGTTTTTTGTTAAATACTCTACATATTGTAAGTAGGAGAGAAAGTTAAGCTTTGGAAGCCAATAAGCAAGGCTAGTTACATAGTGCATATGTGTACATGATTGAAAGTAAATATCAACCATGAGTGACTAATATCTTGATGGAAAACTCGAAACTATGGAATACTAGGAAAAGAAATGCATGGTTGGAAATACTAGCAATGTTCATGTCCGTTGCAACGAATCATAATTAGAATAATACTTATTCACAAACTTGGTACAAAACACTCTAATTTTGATATACATATGTCACTAGAGATATATTATGTTTCAATTAGAATATATTCCTTGGGCTGTTTTGGTGAGGTCAGGGAGGGATGTGGTTGGTTTTAAGATACTAATTATGGGTTTTTCTGCAAATTGGTAGACAAGTGGGATGTTGGTGAGAAAAGGCAACAACTTACCTCACAATCGTTAGATGTAGATCTAATGGTCAGAAACGACGAATGGCAGACACACTAGCATCACCAACTTAGTCTTGTGTAGGAGTACTAGCAAGATCCGTGCATTGCACGGAACATCAAGATGCATTTTTTTATAAAACACTTGTTGTGATTGACCCTTGCGGGAGTAATCGCATGTGTAAAAACTAATGATATCTCGAGAAATATGAGATAAGGTGAAGAGGAGTGGGGTGTGGTGGTGGTTGGTGGTCGGACTAACCGGAGGCATGGGGATCGACGACGCCGGCAGCGGCCACCAGGCCAGTTTGTTCCAGAGGCTTCCTTTATTAATTGCTCAACAATGAGGTTTGTTGGAGATAAGGATGAACGAGGGAAGGCCTTGTCTGCAAATGTGGAGAGGGGTGCGGGTATCTTTTAGTTTAATTTCCATCCGTCAGATATAGATCGGACAGTCTATATTGCAAGATGGCACATGTACCATCATCACCAACTCGGTTCTCTATAAGAGAAGAAATATAAGTATGGAGATACAAACGTATTATGGATACTTGCTTCTGTAAACTAGCATCTACATTCTATTCAACGCCTCGGCATGTGGGGCCTTAGCACAATGACTTCTCGACTATGTAAAACGAAGATTTTCCCGTCGCCGACAAGGAGGGGGTGACGGCGGCACGCTTTTTGGCTTGCTCTAGTCCTAGTAGTCATACTAGGTGGTCTAAGCACGTGTAGATTTATTATTTTTCACATCTCGTGTTCACCGTACTGCCACGACTGTTCATGAATAGACGGTAAGTTATTCACGGGGAAACCCTTGTTGAGCGTGTTTGCGAGAGAGAGTGTGTGTGTGTGCGTGTGTGATATGTTAGAGACTGAGGCAATGATAACAGATTCTTTGTGTCTATGTGTGTGGAGGATAGAGAGAGGCATGTACATGGGGCTTTGTGTTGTGTAACGTGGAGACACATATACATAATTAGAGAGTGAGTGTGTGAGATACACATGCGGACATGAGGAGAGATGAGTATCCAGGTAAATGGGTGTTTGTGCGTGTCTGTGTGTGTTTGTGCACGCGTTTGTGTGTGAGAGGCAGAGAGTGTATGTGGAGTAGAGAGACCACTGATGATGTAAACCTAGTATAAGGGAAGGGGGGATGGTGTGACATGTGTAGTAGCAAGATAGCACGGGTGCGGGCGGGGGGAGCAGACTATTTGGAAGAGACATCGAGTGTGTGTGTGGGAGAGGGTTATGAGAGCGAGAGAAAGAGAGAGCTAGCGACGGAGAGAGAGAGAGAGAGGAAGAGGAGGGGGCGAGAGGGGTCGTTTGTGTCCATAAATGGCGTATAGATAGGGAGACAATGTTGATGTTGTCCGAAATTGGCCTATGAACGGAGACGCAAGGGAAGCAAGTCATCGTGTGTGTGATAGGGACTTCATGAGAGATCTAGAATAGATGGTGTAGAGAACAATGTGCGAAATCGAGAACGATTATACATTAGGGAGCTATGCAAAGAGTCACGACATATATGTATACAGGGAAAGAGCTGGGGCGGGTCCGCATGTGGGAGAGATAGAAAGAGGAGAGTCGTGAACAAGGAGACAAAGTGTGCTTGTTCGCAGTGGGGGTGGTGTGTGAGGTGAGTGCGTGAGAACCACATAACTAGGGAGATAGACGTTTGGGGGTGACGTTTTGTGTGTATGGGAAATATACACTCTACATAGTGCGTGTTCTTGGGTAAGAGAGATAGCGGGAGACCTAGAGAGTGAGGGAAGAGATGTGTGCATGCCCGAGAGACAAAGTGATAGAGACCTATGTTGGGGTCCGGACTTTACAAGAGAGAGGGGTGTTAATGTGCTCGTGTGGTGGTGTTTGGGGGAGAGAATGACTTCTGTGTGTGTGTGTGTGTGTGTGTGTGTGTGTGTGTGGTGGTGGTGGGGGGGTTGACTTCAGATAAAGAGTGAGGTGTCTATATTTGAGGGACTTTAGCGTAATTGAGATATTGTGCACTCATGGTTGATCAATTTGTTTCACAGTTTGTACTATGAGATAAGATACTTTTGAACATGCGTGATATACCTTGATGTACCAGAATTACAAACCTAAGATTGGAATTTTGGAATTCGACTCCATCATTAGCTTTTCTAATTCATTTAAATGGAGGTACATTTTTAAGCCGGGATTTCGTGATTTCAAATTCATATATCAAACCTAGAGATATACACATACGGGCATGTTCAAACTTTATAATCATCCACTTTATTCATACACATACACATTTTTGCTTTTGTCATCATATTTAGGATAAACACATTTGGAATTTCATTTGAATTGGACCGTATGATGGTATTTGCTTGTAGTAGCTCAATGATTCATATTTGAATTGAATGGACAATCTAATTTTCGAGTTGGAGACATTGATTTTCAAAACTTGCACTTTTTTTGCGTGCAAAACGAACAAATTGTCGGCCATGATATCATAGTCGGCCGTATGAGAGCAGAATACTTATAATTTTAGGCGCCAAAAGCTTTCAAACTTCCCGCTCACATCGAAATATCACGCGCCTGAAAGTTTAGCCCTGCGATATTCCTGTTTTATCCCTGCCACATGAACGGAAAAGGGCTGCTTTGGTAACTCCATTGTTTTCCCCTCTTTGCCCCCAACATTCTTCCCTAGAGCCCCTCCCCTTCCCCTCCTCGACCCCCCAACCATGGCAAGCCGCCGAATCTAGTCCTCCGCCGCAGCGCTGGACCTCACACCCCGCCGGATCTACCTTCCGCACCTTGGAACCCCCAACTGCCAACTCACCACTTCACCGGAGCCGCTTCAGCGACTGGCTTGTCCACCGCTCCAGATCTCCTTGACCGCCATCATGGTCCACCGCACCGGATCCGCTTAACCGGTGCCCTCGTCCACCATAGCGTAGGCCCTTCACTGACTCCCTCGTTCGCCCCTTCACTGGCCCTTCATACAAGCCCTCGTCCGCCGCAACAGATCCGCCTCACCGAAAGCACTGTACAACGCGCCCGCCGAAGCCTTCGACCACTGCACCGGACCCGCTCCACGAATGCCATATTCAACTCCACCGGCCCTGCTTTCCCAACGCCGCAGCCTCATCAGGTTATTTCGATTTGTACTCCTGCTGTTTTTCTCTTTATTGTGCAACTGTTCACTTACCACGGATGAGCTTTCTTGTATGTCGACAGGCGCCGCAACCGTAGCACCGGAGCCGCTTCAGCGACGGCGACAGCCGGCCCAAACTCAACCGCAACATGAGGACCATCGACGATCCTTAGCTATCAAGTATGACAACGATACCCATACGCCACCGAGAATCAGGTACTATTATCCAACGGCCGGCGCCTACGTTCACTTTTCTAGCATAAGCAACGCACCTTTGAATTTCTTTAGGGCATCATTCAGTTTTTCATGAGACGGGTTATTCTGCTTGCACCTGTAGGGCCATACTTCTGGCAGTGAACATGTTACATGTGCTAAATTACATACCAGTGCACATATAGTTAATATGCTTTAGTTTTGTTCTGATGCCACCTGTTGGTTCCATCAGACTGCTTAATGTTCTCTATGCTTAATTACACATCAGCAAACTAGCATGTGGTTCCGCTGCTTTTTGTTTGTTTTACCCTACAATTTCTAATGCTAGCTATTACATCACTGCTCTGAGCCTCTGTTCATTACTTGTTTGTGTGTTCTTGATCTTCCCAAGTTGCATGACTAATTTGATGCTTCTATTAATTATGGAGATGCCAACCCCATCAAGCAAAATATTTGTTATTTTGGGGCTGGCACTTCGAACAAGCATAAAAATAGAGGGAAGCAGATATACTCCCTCCGATTATATTTACTCTGCGCATAACTCTTGACCCGCATACCAAGGAGGGTGCTGGTTTAATTTTTCTAGACTAATTTGCCAATTAATTAGGGTAGAGGCGGATGGGGCGGGGCACAAAAGGAAACCAGCGCTAGGAATCGGCAACGCGCAGACTAATATGAGAAAACTGAGGAAAAGTTATACGCAAAGTAAAAAGAATCGGAGGGAGTATTGTCGTGTATGCACACACCCTTCTTTCATTAGTTTAGATGAACCATTGATGATCAATTCGGACCAGTGCACGCGACTAAAATTAATTTTACCTAAATAGATGGTGCAGAATAAACTACAACAACTAGATTTGCAACCACGGGATGCTGACGGTATCTTCAAAGAACATTGCAACAGCAGCTAGGTTTCAAAGCAACATATGGTAAGCCAGTGTGTTTTAGTACATGTGAAATGTAATGCGAGTGGGCTGCTTTCTTGGCTTGTGCCCTCAACGTGTAATCCTACCGAATTACAAATAGTTCAGTTGTCTGCTTTGCTGTATTGCTTGATTCGAATGCTTATTTGTTGTTACGCTATACCTGAGTTGGCCAATATGTCAGCAGTGCCTGCTGTACTATCGTAAAGAAATGCATGCCTATTTCATTTGAGTCCTTAACTTTTCCTCTCAACTTCATCACAAGACTGTCTTTGTAGTTTATATGAGGCCACACTGTTAAGTGCTTTCTCAGATTATTTCAACTGCTTAGATGCCTTGGCAACTTAAATATAGCGGTTGTACACTCCCTTTCAACTAGGGATGTCAACTGGGTCCGGTTTAATCCTGATTAAAGTCTACTAGTGGTATGATAGTTCAAAAGAGTTTTTGTTTTTTTGAGGAACATGAACTAGGGAGGTAGCAAAAACTAACTAGATGGGACTGGGGGATTTCATTTATTTGCCACTTACGTCCCTAGTTTCATATTACCATTTTAATTTTTTTCGGCTGATGCTGCTTCGAACCATTTAAATATAGTTTGCCATGCTCGGCAATAATTCGTCCGTCGTTTACCATGTAAGCTTACTGCCTGGATCATACGATAACTATCTCTTAATGATGTCCAGCGGAAACCTTTCAGGATGCCGTTCACACTAGGACACAATGTACAACCCTAGAATCTATTTGTGGAAGCAGTGCGCCATCCATGTTACCAGATGGTATAAGTTCAGAGGCAACACCACCGGAGAGCAGTCTGAGTACAGATATTATAGTGCTTGAGGCTCTACTAGAGGCAGAAAGAGATGGTGTGGCTGCCATGAATGAGGTAATCTTTATCTTGAGGCTGGAAATTACGGAATTAGCGGCAAGCATTATGCAAGCAACCCAAGAATTGGAGGAAGTAAGAATGTTGCATTTGAAGACGGAGGAGGTCCTGCTGTTTCTGCTATCTGAAGCCCAAGATAATCCCGGTTCTTCTTTAGATACCAGTTGAAATTTTCATTAGATTATTGTACTTGCATGTTGTGTCATGTATCTGAATGGATTATGTTGCAAGACCCCCTATGTTCTCCATGTGTTGTAATGATCCGAATTTTTTAGGCGAAGTAATCCTCAGTACTTGTATGATTGACATAAGGTGAACTATTTTTCGTGTGAGCATATTGTATTGGATGAAATAACTGTTTGACTCAGAGTGTATCCAACCTACTGAATTCGAAGATCACGGCATTGATAAATCATAATCTATACCTACTAATAAAGTAAGGTGCGTTTCTCCAATTTTTTCATTCATTCACCGTCGAAAAGAATTTATTTTTTTCTATCCGAGGTGGTACTAAACTTTTCTGCGTCTATCCGCTAGAAAAGAAAAATTGTTTGTCCAGTATTTCATAATTGGGCCACGCACGCTTCGGCCCAACTAAGCCAGCCCACTTACCATTGCCCAAGCAGTTGGGAAGACCTTATTTCGTGCATAGAGCGATAAATAGTGGAAGCTGTCCATAGGGCGCCAAAGACTAGGCCGGCCCGTTGCCCCTTTTTGGGTGTTCGATTTTTTTTCGGTTCCTTTCTCTTTCTCTTTTATATTTCTTTTTTCTATTTACCTTCTTTATTTTTATATTTTTTTCAAGTAAAAATTTACAAAAATATTCAGAATTTCATTTTTTGTTCAAATATTCAAAAATGGTAATAATTCAAAAAAACAATTTCTTGATTTGAAAAATGAATGAATTTTTTTAAAACAATTCCAGTTTTCCAATTTCTCATTTTTTAAGAAATGTTTGTGTTTTTTAAAAAATTCTTTGAGATTGTTTATAAAGATTAGTTTTTTATAAATGTTCCAAATTTTAAAATATTTTTATTTTAGTTAAATGTTCACAAGTCCAAAATAATATTTTCGTCTAAGAAAACATTTGTGAAAATTGTTTTAAATTCCCCCTTTTAAAAATTCGAAAAATTCATATAATTGTGTGTTTTTATAAAATTTTCATGTTTTCAAAATATTTTTTGTGAATTTCAAAAATATTAATGTTCCTAATTTTGTTCGTGTTTTTCCAAAAATATTGGAAATTTCAAAAAACTATTGTTCGCATTTTTTCAAAATTGTTCAGGATTTAAAAAATTGTTCATGTTTCCAAGAACATTCGCAATTTATTTTTTTAATGTTTGAAAATAAATAAAAAAATTCTAATCTGACGCCATTGGTTGGCGGTGCGTGTTCGTTCTATGCTGGTTGACTATAAATAAAAGTAATTATGGGCATGTGCCAATAAAAGAGAATATGTTGTTTGGCTTTAATTAGAGAAAAAATATGGGCAATTGTGCACTAAAATAATCAAAGAGAATAAACCCTCAAAAAGAAGGAGCATTCATGTCTGATTATGCTAATAAAACGTGATTTATGCATTGCAATTAATAATCCACCTGGTTATGCCGTCGTAGGATAGAGTGGTCGAGACAATCGTGTCCTGAAGGTTGTCTTACGACCACCAAATGAGGAGGCAGGCACAACCCTAAGTTGAGTTCTCGCCACCATGCCGACCAACCGCATCACTATCAAGATTTCCCATGTCAAACATGTCCAGTGAGAAGACCATAACTCCTTTCTTTGGTGCCTACCATTGTAGAGACCATTTTAATGATGACAAATCTATTATCTTTTCCGTTGCTTCTCGCAAAAAAATCTCTCTCCCGTTGCAACGCACGGGCATATGTGCTAGTCATATATAAAGGTG
This sequence comes from Triticum aestivum, assembly GCF_018294505.1. NCBI lineage: Eukaryota > Viridiplantae > Streptophyta > Magnoliopsida > Poales > Poaceae > Triticum > Triticum aestivum. Next base: position 679,121,100 of record NC_057800.1, on the reverse strand, counting down.
GAATAATTCTTTGTTGTGGTTTTGAAGAAATAAATAACAAAACGTATAATTATCTGTGGATATTCGTAATCGAATACAAATTGGATTTGAATTTAGTTTGCCAGGTCCTAGGGCAAACGTGAATGCTAATTCTCCCAAGTTTTGAACGAAGCGGCTAAACACCCACTATAATTTGTGGGCTGCCCGAAGCAGTGTTTGTGAGATGGAAATTACTGTCTACCCCTGACACTTGACATCCTCATCAACAGGATTTACACTGTTGTCGATAGGGGTAGACTAGTAACTTTAATCAGACGTGACACGACGGCCTCTAAGCCCATTCATGCACGGTGGGCGCCAAACGTGGGCGGCAAAACACATTTGATTCAAGCTCGTTCGAAAGACATGTGTCTCTTCCTCCATTTCCCCATTCATACACGGTGGGCAGTAAAACAAACTCTCCTCGTCCGAAATCGATGTAGGCTTATATTTTAAATAGGGGCAGATGTGTAACTTCCATCAAACGTGACACAACCGCCCTACCTGTCAGCCTCGTTCATACACCGTGGGCGCTAACCGTGGGCAGCAAAACACCCTCTCCTCGCCCGAAATAGTTACCGGCAAATATTTGAGAGATGCGAGATTACCATCCTATCCCCAACCGACGCGATGTCCGAAATTTTAAACGGGGGATAAGTTCGTAACTTTCCCCCATTTCAGGGAAGCGCGTCCCAACGTTTGAGATCCCCCCCGCCCCTCCATTTCCCCATTCATAGACCGTCGGTGGCACGACAACCTCCGCACTGCGGCCAGCCTCCTCCGTCCGCCACCCCATCCTCCACCTTGTCGGAGCCGCTAACCCTACCCCGTCGTCCACTACAAGAGATGGACGTCTCTCATCCACGGCACTGGACCAGGATCCTTTCATCGCCTCCTCTCGCTTCATCGGCGCCATCATCCACCTTGTCGTTGCCGCTCCTATGACCACCTCGTCCATGGCAACAGGATATATCCACCGACCCGGCCGTCTGCCGTCTAAAGTCTTCTTCCCCGCCGTCGACAGCCATCGCAGTTGCAGCACCCTCAACGTATCAGCATAGGCCTACACGGCGTCGCAAGAGAGCTGGTACTCTTCCATATGTGCTTAAGTTATTGATCTCACTCGGAAAATAGATCGTAATTTGTTTACTGTACTTTACTTGTCCGTACCAAATCGTAGTGGCTAGTTGAAAGCAAATATTGGTTGCGAAGTAACTTTGTCCAGTTTGCACCTTCAGATCCGCCATGGCACGGGCACTATACTCGTAAAGCTTATGGTTTCCCCCCTTTATATTCACTACCATCATCATAGGTGCTTCGTGTCGTGCTAGCACTGCTCCTCAAGACCTCAACCCAAAGCTTACGTGTTGAAATACGAATCTGATATGATGCTCATATCACTAAAACAGAGAACGTTTAATTGGTCACCTAATGTTCCTATATTCGTTTCGAAAAGCATGTGCGCCACCCACTGGTCCAGCTAGTTCCACTTTCCTGATTTTTCTCTTGATGCTTAGGGTTTTCCCCTTTTATCTACTCTACTATGATCTGCGTAGGTGCTTTCTGTCGTACTAGCATTACTCCACCCTTCAAGCTAAACAACACAACACTCAGAATTCGAAAGCTTAGTTGTTCAAATATGATTGTGATATGATACTGATATTAGTTAACTGACACATTTAATTGGTTAGCTAAAGGTCCCACTTGAGTTTCCAAATGCATGTCGCGACATATAGAGAGACAGCATAATTGCATTTCTTTGTCACTTGTTGACCGTACTTTCTTGTCCATACCAAATCTTAGTTGTTATTTCAAAGCAAACATCGGTTGCTAACTACCCTTTGCGCGGTTTGCAGCTTCAGATCTGCCATCCCACTGCCACGGTCAACACTGTACTCATCATGCTTATGTTTTCCCCATTTTATGATGACCACAATCAGCCTACGTGGTTCGTGTCGTAATAGCACTGCTCCACCCATCGAGCTAAACAAGCTTAGTTGTACAAATTCATATCTGATATTATTGCTGATATTAGTAAAACTGAGAGATGTTTAATTGGTTAGCTAAATGTTCCTACTTTAGTTTCGAAATGCATGTGAGCCACATATGGAGAGACCGGAAAGAATAGTATTTCTCTGTGCGCTCTGGTTCATCATGGGTGGCCAACCGACATTGTATTGAAAGACTTGTAATATCTTCAATCTGCTTGCTCTTCTGCTCTTCTTTAAGATGATACTCTTCTCTTGCGGTCGACTGGTCAGGTCGAGTTGTTCTCCCTTAGTATATTTTGAATCTGTCAGGTCAGGTCGACTTGTTCTTCTTTACTATATGTTGAAGCTATCATCTGCGAAGTGTCATCACTTCTGGAGCTCTCATATTTTGAGTAGTAGGCCACATTATATTAATGCACACAACAAATTACAGCATGCATGGCATCTTTTAAAAGAATTGCAGAGATAGCACAAAGGGGTTTACAGGGAGGCAGTATTGGATTAGAATCACTTCTGCATTACAAAGAAAATCTCACTTGTTTTTATGTTTTCATGCATGTCAGATATTGAACATTATCAAAATGAATATGAGAATGGGCGCACGAGAGGAATATTGCGGAACGATCCACTGGCTAACAAACTTGGCATGGTGGAGGATGGCCTATCTTATTCACCCATCAAGGTGCTTGCTCTAACTTTGCAAAGTTGTATTGGTCGCACATATTTTGCATCTGACCTCTTGCATTACTTCTACTTTGTTACACCATCTGCTTAGTTTAAGCATCATATATGAGTATATGCCATACCTATCCATTTTCTGTACCTATTCCATGTGTCGTCACACTATGTTTTTCCAGTCAAATGTTGTTCTTTCGTAATAGATGTCCAAAAGGAAGAGGGTGAGTGCAGATCCTCAAGGAGTACAAACTAGGTATTTGGAAAAGGTAGTGATACCTGTTAAATCAGATAGATCAGCAGCCACAGAAAACACAGGCCCAACTGTACCACACTTTACCCCTACTCCAGTGGCCAAACCCCTATTAGAACTGCTGGGAGCCCAGCGTCAGGTACTGTCTATGATATCAATTCAAAATTTGAACTCCTAAATTTCTGCTTGTGCCTTACCTTCTCTCTTGTATGAAAACTAATTTCAGATGAATCTCCTTGCTCAAAGGATCATACGATCTCAAAACAATAATGGGCTCTGCATTGCTCTTGTCAGTACCTCTCTCCCTTTTGCCTTGTAACGCTGTACTTAATTAATTGCTATTTGATTATGTATCATCAGTCTGCACCTGAGCTTCATTATCCTCTGTTTCTTCCAATATTATTTGATCTATATTTACTCTTTGCAAAATGTAGAATAATGGCAACGCTTATAAAGAATTTTCTTTGGGGAATTTATTGAATTATCCTTCCATCAACATGGAGAAGGGCTTTGTCCAGCCCGTGTTAACATGTAATGTAAGTTCATCCTTCTCAAGCCTTCAAACTTTGTTCTAGTATAGATTTGGATAGGCATCATTTCCTCCACTGCTGTTTGCTTTGCTGTTTACATCTGATTGGATGTTTGCAACAACTACCAGTTTCAAATTGTAGTTGTAAAAACATGTTCCTTATGCAGAACAGATCCATTTATTTGCTTATATAATTGTGAAACCTGTTACGTGTCTCCTTGTTTCTCTTTCAGACTCGTATCTCTTACGCCAGGCAGAACTTTAGGGAAGATAGTGAGCCAAACCACCTTGAGGACAGCGAGATGACCCCAAGGTCCTGTCTTGATGAAGACAGTGAGTTGAAGCTACTCACCAGCAGGTGTGAGACAACCTCTGTGCAGTCGCTGCCTCAATCAGTTCGACTTCTTCAGTCTCAACTTAAAGCGGAAAGGCTTGCTTCAGCTCAGCTCCGACTTGAAGTCAAAGATGCAATGAAGATGTCAGAGGACTGCCGTGCGCACCATCATGCCTTAAATCTAGTGTTGATGCATCTATCGTTGACACAACTGAGGTCTACTCAGCTTCTTCAGCTGTTTGGGGGGGCCGACCTGGCCAGGCCTAGTGCCTTCTGAAGTGCTCTCAGTTTTGTATATTCTTTTGTCGGCGCGTTTATTTGCACTGGTGGTGAACTTTGATGCCTAGTGGATGTAATATGTGTGATAGCCGTGATAGCCTAGCGTAAGTTTCTTGCTTATTTATTTCCTTGGTGTCTTGTTTATTTGTTTGCTTCTAGTCATTGTAGTTCTTTTTCCGCGGTTTGCTAGTGGCTGCAATAACCTATTTTTTAAAACTAGGCCACAATAACCATGGGCTAATATTTAATGTAGTGACACTGGGCCTCCTACAGGCCGTAGAAACAGTGGGCCTTCTACGGGCCATAGAAACAATGGGCCTTCTACGGGCCGTAGAAACAACGGGCCTTCTACGAGCCGTATCATCAATGGGACTTATACGGGCAGTATGATCGATGGCGAAACATGGACCAATAACAGGCCGCATTATGGCCGTAAACGGGCTAGAGTTGGAATCGTCCGTTCATGGGCCGACCATAACGGGCCATCGTTAATAGGCCGTATTTGATGATGCAATGAAAACGCCCAACGTATTAACGGACCACAAACGGGCCGATTGTAACCACGGGCTGAATTTGGCCCACAAGCAGAAAATGACAGTAACGGGCCGTAAGTAAACGAATGCTGGAAATGAGCCCAAGAATAAATGGGCTCTGAGAAGGCCGAAAGATAACATGGGTTGGAACCGGCCCAACGGAATAACGGGCCGTTAATGGGTATAAAGTGATACACTGTTCATCACGGGCCAGTTTCACCACGGGCCGTTAATGGGTGTAAAGTGATACACTGTTCATTACGGGCCAATTTGACCACGGGCCGTTAGTAGGCCAAGAGTTACATAGGGCCTCATATGGGCCGAAAGACATCATGGGCCATACATGGGCCAGAAGTGAAAACGGGCTGGAATCATATTGGATGGTCCAGATGACGCTATTGGGCCGAATTCGGATAGGGCGTAACGGGCCTTGGGTTAGCGGGCTGTAAATGGGCTATATTCGAACAGGCCGTTAACAGGCTTTCCATGGGCCGGCCCGCCAGCTTTTGACCAAGTCAAACGGGCCGGCCTTTACACAGGAATGGGATTCTGTTGGGTCGTGCCACGTGTCAACGTATCATAGGCGCCTATCTGACCCACTGACGAGCTGACACGTGTTTCGTCCGGCCAATAAGAATTTTACACGTGGAAATTTCCCATTGGTTGGGGCTGTTAACGGGTTATCGGATAACCCGACCCGATAGCTTAACATGGTGGATGCCACATGTCGGTCACCCTTGACAAACGCACTTCTATGACACGCGATTTATCGTCATGGAAGTGAACACTTCCGTGATGATAATTTTGGTAATGTCATGGAACACTTCTACGACAGCACAGGTATGACTATCTTGATTCTGTCATAAATTTGTTATGGATGTACATGCATGACAAAAAAAGCGACCTACTGTGACAAACACGTATCATCACGGAAGTGTATTTTTTGTAGTGAAACCAGAAACTTGTTAGTGCAAGTTTTGCAAATCTTTAGTTCTGGACAGAAAGTGAAGGGCATTATTGCATGGACCAAAAATACTCCAATGGGTCCAATCTCCTGGACTTAAGGGTTTGGTAGGCTGGTCTATAAGCAGGAGAAAAATCAAGGGCAATAGGGCAAGATAAAACAAGGTTGCAGTACAAAACACCAAACTGGACCAGAATGAAGATGAGGATGATTTGCTCAAATTTTTCAAAGAACACCAATGGGTTTTTGCATAAATTTGAATTATACACTACTACTAACATCCCCCAATTTTGGTGGAATTTTTAAAGAAGTATTTGAAAGGGTTGTAGTGCAAATGGAACTCTAAAACTTATGAAAAATCATTTTTGAAGAAATAAAGCTCAGGAAAAATAATTGTAGAAATAATTCCACTGATAAAAAGAAATGGTCTTGGGAAGATATACAAGTCCAACAATATTTTTGAAAGGTTTCCACCTAGAAGGAAAAACTCAAAAATTCAGAGGGACAGAGTGATCTGAAATTAAAAGATAAAACTAGAAAATAAAATTTTAATTTCCTGGCAAAATTTTAATTAATAAATCAGGGTCAAAATTTTGGGGTGTTACATTGAGCAAGAGTAGTTGCGGCAAGATGACGCAATGCTCCTTGAGGAAGATCATCTTCGGGCGGCTGTGAGAGCAGCACGCTACCAGCAAGCCTCGCGCCGCTACCATAGCCGCAAGGTTCATGCCCAAAGCTTTGAGGAAGGCGACCTTGTTCTTCGGCGCGTTCAGTCGGCCAAGAATACCAACAAGTTGATGCCGAAGTGGGAAGGCCCTTCTCAGGTAATACGAGTCACCAGTCCCGGTGCAGTCCGCCTGGAGACCGAAGATGTTGTCCCACACTAGTGTAGAACCGGGCAATAGCACTGGTTCGTAAGGCCCTTTAGTGCCGGTTCCATAACCGGCACTAAAGTTTGGGCACTAAAGGCCCCCCTTTAGTACCGGTTCAGCATGAACCGGTGCTAAAGGGCAACCACGTGGCACGAGCCAGCTCCGGGGGCCGGGAGCCCTTTAGTACCGGTTGGTAACACCAACCGGTACTACAAGGTTTGGGGGGTTTTTGGTTTTATGATTTCTTTTTCATTTAATTTTGTGTTTTCCATTTTAATTCTTTTTCGTTTGCTGGTATTTTACGATACTACACATTGTACACGTTATGCATATATATATATATATATATATATATATATAGAATTTCTAGTAGAACCAATCATATATATATCATCAATGTCTCACAAACCACCACATTAATTCACACATACACACATGTATAGCTATATACAATTTCTCCTACATATGCATGTTGCCTTCGGAGCCAGTGGCATTAGCCTAATTGGTGCCTTCGGAGCACGATGACAATTGGAAGTGGTTCATGGGGGCGGTAGCGGGTAATAGTATTCTCCCTTCGGATTTATGACCTGGTCGAGCAAAAATCCCGCTATTTCCTCTTGAAGTGCTTCTACGCGCTCCGTTTCTAGGAGCTTGTCCCGCACCTCTGTGAACTGTTAAGAAGGAGATCAATATGCACGTGTATTAGTTGTGTGACTAGATATCGATAATGGTGTAAAAATTGTGAATAGTGTTCTGACAAACGTACCCATTCCTGTCTTTGAGATCTGCTCCTTTCGGACGCCATCATGCGAATGTTCTCGCAAACGCAGAATGCACATAGATCAGTCCCCTGCGCCTGCTTCAGGGCCTTTACGAGAATGGAGTTTGATCAGATAATAATTAATCAAGCATGATAATTAAAGGGATGGCAGCTAGCTAGCTAGCTAGTACTACTTAGTTACATACCTTGGGTCGAAACCATTTCAGCTTTTGTTTCCATTCGCCTTCCATGACGCTGATGAACCTTGCCCAAGCCCTGCCCGTCGACAAAGAAAATGAATAAAGGGGTTATTAAATAGTTCATATCATGAAATAACGAACTAAATAGGCCGAGATATATAGTTAATAATGATTGAAATTACCTGTTGACTATCCCATACAAGATGTGATAGTCAGTATTTGCTTTGAGTAGTGAGTCCAGTATTTCAACTGTTCTGGCGTCAACTTTAATGATACACAAGATCCAGTGAAATCTGCATGCACACACGTTTGCATGTCTTAATTAAGCGGGCATATGTAAGCAAAAACATGTAGCTAGCTAGTAGGCAAAAACAGAGAATTTGTAGTACAAGACAGTGTGACTCACTGGAAGTTGTAAGGAAGTAGTATATCTTCATTGTATTTGAGGCGCTTCAAGAACTCTAGCATGCTGTCCTCTACCTGCTTTTCATGATGTGGATTTATTTTCCATGTGTATTCATTAACGGTGTTTGGGTCAATGAACCCAATGCCATAGCGTCCACCTTTTCTCATTTCATACATCTTCATCCTGCATAATACCATAGAAAAGAATATAGTGAGGATAATTACAGGTAATGATTGATCAAAAGGATCACTACAGCTAGCTTGAGAATTAAATTACAGAAAGAAATCACTTACAGACAATAGCAACTGACGATAGATTTGTCGAGTGCGTCTTGATTGTATAACTGAAACAGTTCAGAATACTCAACGGTCACAGCTTTCTGATGGTAGTAATGATCCTTCTTGACTTGCACCATGAGGGACTGTCGATTGGATCTCTTGGTAATGTCCATGTACCATTGACGCAATTCATACATTCTCGTTGGGAGCTTCTTGACCTCGTCTGGCTTGACCAAAGGTTCGCCCCGGACATATTTCCGTTTTATTTCCTCCTCTATAAGCACATGCATGGGCTCGATCTCGAGGAGTTGTCCAACAGTGATGTTGAGAATTTCAGCCTGCATTATATGCTCCTGGTTATTACCACATCGCCCACCTCGAGAACGTAAACTGTTTGCCCACAATAATATTGGGCGCGCGTACTGTCACGTGTTATTGGCACAACAAGCGGGAGGGCCGATTGCGTCGCCTGTTCTCCCAGCTGGGCAATGGTTTTCCCGCATTTTTTGATAGCTGCTTGTTGTTTGCTCGAGCTCGAGCTCGCCTCCTTCTGTAGATGTGCTCGATTTAACTTCCTGATGTGGCGCTCATAGTCTGTGTCAACAGGCTTAGAAGCTGGTGGTTGAGCCATACGAATGAAGTGGTCAATCTTTTCCACATGCACTTTCTCCCTTGGCGGCGGTGGCGGTTTCGGTCCAAAATGGGCGTCGACTTCTGCCCGCACTATGGCATTGGTTTGCTCCTCGGTCCTGTCATAAGCCCTCTGAGGAAGAGGAGTAGTGAGGCTTGGACCATATTTATATCGCTTGCCTCCGCCTGTACTTCCTGTACTATGACCTCGACTCGTACCGCTACGCACCATAGCTGCGGGGTGTCTCTTCTACGATTGCTGAGGCGGCAAAGACGGCTGACGGGGCTGAGTTGGACGAGGAGGAGTGGCCTAAAGCTGTGCCGGACTTGGAGGAGGAGTGGCCTGAGGTTGTGCCAGACTTGGAGGAGGAGTGGACGTCTGACGCTGTGTCGGACTTGGAGGAGGAGTGGCCTGACGCTTTGCCGGACTTGGAGGAGGAGGAGTGGCCTGATGCGTTGGTGGACTTGTAGGAGCGGGAGTCTGCTGACTCGGTGGCGGACTTCGACGAGGAGTCGGCTGACGCGGTGTCGGTGGCTTTCGAAAGATGATGCAATCCTTTCTCCATAGGATGATACGATGTTTGGCCTCTCCAAGTGTGTGCTCCTCGTCACCTCCAGGAATGTCAAGCCCTAGCCCCGAATATTGGTCCACCACCTCATCAACCATGACACGAGCATAGCCTGGTGGAATCGGGTTGCAATGGAATGTTGCATCGGGGGAATTTGTATAAGCAATGGCGTCCGCCACATTCATGGATATGTTCTTCATTTTGAAGTGTAGGTCACAGTTAGTGTTCTCCATGATGTCATCCACGGGGTATCTATCCAGCATTGCGTCAAATGGGGCGGAACCTACGCTGCTTCTCGGCATGGATGGGGCAGTGGTATCCAATGCTGGATCATCCGCTAGTTGTTGCAGCTGCTGAGACCCCCTTTGCTGGCTAAGTTTGTCGATCTGCTCCTTCTGTCACTGGAATTTGACTGGCAAGTCCGTGTGCTTTTATTGTAGGCCTTGAAGGCGTTCATAGTACAGCTTCCTCTTCTCCTCCTCCATCTTCCTCTACTTCTCCTCCGCAATCTTCCTTCTCGCACGGGTTCTGTAGTCGGCGTTCCAGTCCGAAAACCCCTCATACCACGGAATAGCCCCCTTGCCTCGTGTTCTTCCTGGGTGTTCAGGATTTCCCAGGGCACGAGTAAGCTCGTCATTCTCTCTGTTGGGCTGGAACACCCCCGTTCGAGCATCTTCTATTGCAACAAGTATCTTATCGCCGGCTCCGTTCAGACATGCCTTCATCGAAACTTTGCCTGTCTTCGGGTCCAACTCCCCCCCATGCGCATAGAACCAAGTCCTGCACCTAGGGGCCAGCTCCTAGTAACCGGAGTGATACCTGCATCCTCCATCTCTTTCTCAGACTTATCCCACTTAGGCATTGCCACCGCGTAGCCACCTGGCCCCAGCTTATGGAACTTATCCTTTTTTCGGCATTCTTCTTGTTTATTCTCGACCGTTCCTTAGCTAATTCTGAATCCTTGAATTTCACGAAATCGTCCCAATGAGCACTTTGATTCTCTAGTGTTCCCTCGAATACTGGAGTCTTCCTTCCATCCTTGATGTACTTGTCCCATACACGATTCTTGTGGTTGTTGAATGCAACCGCCATCTTCCTAAGAGCGGCGTCCTTGACTTTCTCCACATCTGCATCTGTGAAATGATCTGGTAGGGTGAAATGTTCCATGAGAGTATCCCAAAGTAGACTTTTTTGTCTGTCGTCGACAAAAGTAACATTTGGACATGCCTTTGCTGGCTCTCTCCATTCTTGAAGGGAGATTGGGAGTTGGTCCTTCACAAGAACTCCGCACTGATGAACGAACTTGTCCGCAATCTTCTTAGGCAATAATGGTTCGCCATTAGGCCTGATTGCCTCGATATTGTACTTTACGCCCTCCTTCAACTTTTTGTTCAGGCCTCGTTTCGTCCTGTTGCCTGAAGATTTGCTCAATCCGGATGGCTAAAAGAAGAAAGATTGATTCGTTAATATATCTTCAACTCATTTAAAACATGTGATGATCACCAGATGCCTGCTTATATAAATATATATACCGCGCCAGTCTTTGTTGTTTCAAGATCAACATTTTCTTCGTCATCATCATAATCGTAGTTCATGACTTCATCAATTCGGTCGTCGCGATCGAATATCATATCACCCTCTCCGGTGTTGTTTAGAAATTCGGAGCCGTCATAATCTTCTTCATTCTGATCATCATCTGGCCCGCGAGGATGGCGTATCATATCAAACAGGGTCTGTTCTCCCTCTCTGCCGGTATTGTCCGCCATAGCTTTTATTTAACTAATCCAAAGGAAATATAAAACAATTTAGTATTCAAATTACATTGTCTCGAATAGTAGATATAATCTCGAATACATCGTCTTGAATAATAGATATAATCTCGAATACATCGTCTCGAATAATTGATATAATCTCGAATACATCGTCTCGAATAATATATATAATATCGAATACATCACTGGCTAGGTAGCTAATAAAGATCGAATACTACATAAGAATCTAGGACACTCGCGGTTCCTGCGGCGCGGGCGGTGGACACCCAAAGAGAAGGAACCCTCACAGGATCATAGCTGAAGTGAGATCCCTGAAGAAACTGCTAGGTATTGGAGAACCTGCCGCCCTCTAACGCAACTATGTAGCGATGGACGTGCTCGTCCTCCTCCCTGACACGGCGACGTACCACCTCTGGCGGGGCCGGATCCCTCCGCACTGAAACTGGCCCACGCGAACGCCACCAAACGAGATCAGGGTCGACGACGGGACCCGGGGCCGGGTTCCTCATCAAGCGGCGCGCCCCTCCAGGCAGCACCTCCCAGTGCCAGCCCGACGGAGCCCAGTCCCAGACATGGGTCAGACGGACATCGTCGCGGACATGTCGACGGCGAGGATGCGGGCCGGGCATCGTCGAGAACAAATACTAGCTATATGCATGCCCGCAAAAAGTAACATTTTTTTAATGATTGGATTTTGATAACTAAAATTTCTAACATTTCTATATAACTAACATTTCTATAACATTTCTAACAATGCTATATATAACTAACATTTCTATAACATTTCTAATATTTCTATAACTAAAAAACAGAAAAAAAAATTATAACATTTCTATATATATAACTAACATGTGTATAACATTTCTAATATTTCTAAAACTAAAAAAAGAAAAATTTCTAACTTTTTTATAACTATTTCTATAACTAAAAAACAGAAAAATTTCTAACAATTCTAACATTTCTAACTATTCTAATAATTCTAACATTTCTAACTATTCTAACATTTCTAACATTTCTAACTATTTCTAAAAAACAGAAAAATTTCTAACAATTTCTAAAACACAGAAAAATTTCTAACTATTTGTATAACTAAAAAACAAAAAATGTATGTGTGTGTGCGCGCGCTCACCGGCGAGGCGAGAGGCGACGAGGGGCGGCGACGGGGGGCAGCGACAGGGACGGCGACGGGCGCGTCAACGACGGGGATGACGACGACGGGGACAGGGACGGGGCGGCGACGACGGGGACGGGGACGTACGGGCCGGGGCGGCGACGACGACGGGGACGTACGGGGCGGCGACGACGGGGACGGGGACGACGCGGGACGGGCCGGGACGGGGCGGCGGTGACGACGGGGACGACGGGGACGGGGATGACGGGGCAGCGACGACGGGGACGGGGCGGCGACGAGGGATATGGAGACGTACGGGGGCGGCGGGCGACGGTGCAGAGGAGAAGAAGCAGATGAGAAACTGAAATTTTCGTAAGTGCTGTTTATATAGGAGGGGCCTTTAGTACCGGTTGGAGCCACCAACCGGTTCTAAAGACCTGTTTTGGCCAGGCCAAGCGGCGGGAAGGCACCCCCTTTAGTACCGGTTGGTGGCACCAACCGGTACTAAAGGGGGGCCTTTAGTACCGGTTGGAGCCACCAACCGGTACTAAAGGGGGTGCGCTGGCGCAGGTGCGGTGCGGGAAGTTTAGTCCCACCTCGCTAGCCGAGGGGCGTCCGCACTTGTTTATAACCGCCCGTGTGGTAGCTCTCTCGAGCTCCTCTCCAAAGCAGGCCTACTGGGCCTATATGATTTGTGCTGCCCTGTGGGCCTACAGGGCCTTTGTGGGCCTGCGTCCTAGCCCAGCAACAGGTTGGGTTTCTAGTCATATGCAGGCTGCTCTGGCCTAGTAGGCGGGCTTTTATTTTTATTTTATTTTCTTTATTTATTTTTGAGTTGTTTTTTTTGTGTATTTAGAGTTTCTTTGTGAATATTTTTGCCTTAGGTACAAAAAATTACAAACTTTCTGTTAGTGCCCGTAGTTTTCAAATTTGAATTGTTTAAATTTTGAATTGTTTGAAATTAGTGTGAATCACTAGTTTGTGAATAATTTAACTTTAAACGTCAGTAAAGGCATGAAAGAATTTGTTTGCACATAAAATTTCTTCGCATTTCAAATGCCAAAACACATAACTACCCTAACTATTACAGAGATTCCCTTCCGGGTGTGAAACACAGAAGAAAGTGATGATAGTGAAACTTTTTCTTTGCATGTGTCCCTTTGCGCCGTAACCATGGAAAATCTTCATCATTTATTGGGATGCTCGGGTCAATATTCACTGTGAATGGAGCAATTTCATCAAACTTTTCATAATCTTCTGACTTTTCTGTCTTGTCATCCACTCCCACGATGTTTCTCTTCCCAGAAAGAACTATGTGCCGCTTTGGCTCATCGTACGATGCATTCGCTTCCTTATCTTTTCTTTTTCTTGGCTTGGTAGACATGTCCGTCACATAGAAAACCTGTGCCACATCATTGGCTATGACGAATGGTTCGTCTGCATACGCAAGATTGTTGAGATCCACTGTTGTCATTCCGTACTGCGGGTCTTCCGTTACCCCGCCTTGTGTCATATTGACCCATTTGCACCGAAACAAAGGGACCTTCAAACCACGTCGATAGTCAAGTTCCCATATGTCCTGTATATAACCATAATATGTTTCCTTTCCCGTCTTGGTTTCTGCATCAAAGCGGACACCACTGTTTTGGTTGGTGCTCTTCTTATCTTGGGCGATCGTGTAAAATGCATTACCATTTATCTCGTACCCTTTGAAAGTCCTTATATTCGAAGATGGTAACTGGGACAGCAAGTACAGGTCATCTTCAATAGAGGTGTCATGCATGGTACGTGTCTGCAACTAGCTGGTGAAACTCCTGGTTTGTTCACGTGTAATCCAGTCATCAGACCGCTCCGGGTGTTTGGAGCGTAGCAAATTCTTGTGTTCATCCATATACGGAGCAACCAAGACGGAATTCTGTAAAACTGTGTAGTGTGCTTCAGTGAGAGAATGTTCGTCCATACATATTATTTGTTCCCCTCCTAGCGTGCCTTTTCCATCCAGTCTGCCCTTATGCCGCGATTCAGGAACACCAATCGGCTTAAGGTTAGGAATAAATTCAATACAAAACTCAATGACCTCCTCATTTTTGTGGCCCTTGGAGATGCTTCCACTACTAGGGAAAAGCCTAGCAGCAGCGCGGGTTTTGGGCCTATTAGTAGCGCGGGGGCCGGCACTACTAATAAGGCGCTACAGCTAATGTATAGCAGTAGCGCGGGTGAAACCCGCGCTATTACTACGTCCGTTAGTAGTAGCGTTGGTAAAAACCCGCGCTACTACTAACCCGTGCTTTGAAATCTGAAAATTTGAATTTTTTTTTGATTTTTTTGCCCGAGTTTTCAAATTTCTGAATTATTTTAACCACTAATCTCCAATCACCCCTCATCGCTACTCAATTTAATCTCTAATCACCCCTCATCATTCCAAATCATCTAACTTCCCGGACGGTCACCCATCCTCTCACTACTCCAGCCTGAGCATGCTTAACTTCCGGGTCCTATTCTCCCTCGATTCCAAGTCTACACTTGTTGTTTTCCTGACAATAGTAAGATGTCAATCCTATTAACCCTCGGGAGTTTAGCTTGAGCATGAAGTCACACATTTCACTGTTTGAGTTTAAAACTATTGTTCTAAAAAACAATAAATATTTAGTAACACAAATATTTCTTGAATAAGTAGTTTGACCACATTTTGACCAAAGTTTGACCAAAGTTTGACCAGATTTGACCAAACATCCAAAAAACTGAAATAATTATTTAGTAACACTAATATTCTTGAATAATTATTTAGTAACACAAATACTTCTTGAATAAGTAGTTTGACCACAGTTTGACCAGATTTGACCAAAATTAAAAAAAACTGAAATTTGAGCATAACTTTTTTTTCCTTTTGGAATCTGAGGATTCTAAAAATTTGCAAACAGGCCGTAGGCCGTCTCCATCGGATCCAGATTTTCGTGCTGAACATTTTGATATATTATACGTTTTTTTTCTGACATCGTATGCAAAAGTGATAGCCGTTTTACATTTTCCCTACACTTTTTGCAAAACATGTCCAAATTTAAGTTTTTAAATTTTCCTAACTAGTAGATGTATTAACATAACTACATCTCGAAGGATTTTAATTTTTGAAGTTTTTATCATTTTGTTTTGCTTTTTACAAAACCGAAAAGGCGATCCACAAGGTGGGGTAGAGTTTCAAAATGGGACCTTTAGTAGTAGCGAGGGATTTTACCCCTCGCTACTACTATGGCATGTCCTGGAGGGGCACGGTTGAGACCTCTTAGTAGTAGCGAGGGGTAAAAACTTAGTAGTAGCGCGGGTTTATAACCCTCGCTACTACTATGGCATGGCCCAGGGGCACGGTAGAGACTGCTTAGTAGTAGCGAGGGGTAAAAACCAGCGCTACTGCTAGCAACTTAGTAGTAGCGAGGGTTAAAAACCCGCGCAACTACTATGGCATGTCCCGGGGGGCACGGTAGATACCGCTTAGTAGTAGCGAGGGTTAAAAACCAGCGCTACTGCTATCAACTTAGTAGTAGCGAGGGTTAAAAACCCGCGCTACTGCTACTTAGCAGCAGCGCCTGATTTTAAAGCGCGCTGCTGGTAAGGTTCTGTGTATAGGCTTTTCCCTAGTAGTGTTCCTTCTGGCCTAGCACGGTTATGAACATATTTCTTTAAGACTCCCATGAACCTCTCAAAGGGGAACATATTGTGTAGAAATACAGGACCCAAAACATTAATCTTCGCATAGGCGAACTAGGACGTGCGTCATGATGTTGAAGAAGGATGGTGGGAACACCAACTCGAAACTGACAAGACATTGCACCAAATCATTCTCTAACCTTGGTATGATTTCTGGATCGATTACCTTCTGAGAGATTGCATTGAGAAATGCACATAGCTTCACAATGGCTAATGGAACGTTTTCCGGTAGAAGCCCCCTCAATGCAACCGGAAACAGTTGCGTCATAATCACATGGCAGTCATGAGACTTTAGGTTCTGGAACTTTTTCTCTGCCATGTTTATTATTCCCTTTATATTCGACGAGAAGCCAGACGGTACCTTAATACTGAGCAGGCATTCAAAGAAGATTTCCTTCTCTTCTTTGGTAAGAGCGTAGCTTGCATGACCCTAATGTATGCCATCTTTTCCGTGCATATGTTGCTGGTCCTCCCGTGCCTCAAGTGTATCTTTTATCTTCCCATACACGCCCAAGAAGCCAAGCAGGGTCACACAAAGATTCTTCGTCACGTGCATCACGTCAATTGCGGAGCGGACCTCTAGGTCTTTCCAATAGGGCAGGTCCCAAAATATAGATTTCTTCTTCCACATGGGTGCGCGTTCGTCAGCGTCATTCGGAACAGGTTGTCCACCAGGACCCTTTCAAAAGACCACCTTCAAATCCTTGACCATATCATGTACATCAGCACCAGTACGGTGGCGAGGCTTCGTCCGGTGATCCGCCACACCTTTGAAATGCTTGCCTTTCTTTCTTACGGGATGCCTGCTCGGAAGAAATCGACAATGTCCCAAGTACACATTCTTCTTACAATTAGCCAAATATATACTGTCAGTATCGTCCAAACAGTGCGTGCATTCGCGGTATCCCTTGTTTGTCTGTCCTGAAAGGTTACTGAGAGCAGGCCAATCATTGATGGTCACGAACAGCAATGCCTTTAGGTCAAATTCTTCCCCCATGTGCTCATCCCACGCACGTACACCTGTTCCATTCCACAGTTGTAAGAGTTCTTCAACTAATGGCCTTAGGTACACATCAATGTCGTTGCCGGGTTGCTTAGGGCCTTGGATGAGCACTGGCATCATAATGAACTTCCGCTTCATGCACAACCAAGGAGGAAGTTTATACAAACATAGAGTCACAGGCCAGGTGCTATGGTTGCTGCTCTGCTCCCCAAAAGGATTAATGCCATCTGTGCTTAGACCAAACCATACGCTCCTTGCGTCATCTGCAAACTCCTTCTCATACTTTCTTTCGATTTTTCTCCACTGCAACCCGTCAGCGGGTACTCTCAACTTTCCGTCTTTCTTACGGTCTTATCTGTGCCATCGCATCGCCTTGGCATGCTCTTTGTTTTGGAACAAACGTTTCAACCGTGGTATTATAGGAGCATACCACATCACCTTGGCAGGAATCTTCTTCCTGGGGCGCTCGCCCTCGACATCACCAGGGTCATCGCGGATGATCTTATAGCGCAATGCACCACATAACGGGCAAGCGTTCAAATCCTCGTACTCACCGCGGTAGAGGATGCAATCATTAGGGCATGCATGTATCTTCTGCACCTCTAACCCTAGAGGGCAGACAGCCTTCTTTGCTTCGTACGTACTCTCGGGCAATTCGTTGTCCTTTGGAAGCATATCCTTTATCATTACCAGCAACTTTCCAAATCCCTTGTCAGATACACCATTCTCTGCCTTCCATTGCAGCAATTCCAGTGTGGTGCCCAGCTTTTTCGTGTCACCTACGCAATTCGGGTACAACAATTTTTGTGATCCTCTAACATGCGCTGCAACTTCTTCTTCTCCAAATCACTTGCGCAGTTTCTCTTTGCATCGGCAATGGCCCGACCAAGATCATCAACGGGCTCATCTGATGCCTCTTCTTCAGCTTCTTCCCGCATTGCCGGCTCAGCTTCTTCCCGCATTACCGACTCAGCTTCTTCCCCCATTGTTGTATCATCATATTCAGGGAACCCATGGCCAGGATAGCTGTCGTCGTCCTCTTCTTCTTCATTGTCTTCCATCATAACCCCTCTTTCTCCGTGCTTGGTCCAAACATTATAGTGGGGCATGAAACCGGACTCAAACAGGTGGACGTGAATGGTTCTTGACGTAGAGTAATTGTGACCATTCTTACAGCCCGCACATGGACAAGGCATAAAACCATCCGCCTGCTTGTTTGCCTCACCCGCAAGCAGAAAAGTATGCACGCCCTCAACGAACTAGGGAGAGCATCGGTCATCGTACATCCATTGCCGGCTCATCTTCATTACACAAAACCGAATAGACCAAATTAATACAAGTTCATACAACACTTAAATGCAACAAACAAATAACTCTCTAGCTAAAGCATTTAAATGCAACAACAAATGCGATCAAGATCGCAACTAAGGTAACAATTGATCCAACAGCATACTGATACCAAGCCTCACTATCGATGACATATTTTCTAATCTTTCTAATCTTCAAGCGCATTTTCTCCATCTTGATCTTGTGATCATCGACGACATCGGCAACATGCAACTCAAATTCCATCTTCTCCCCCTCAATTCTTTTCAATTTTTCTTTCAAGTACTCGTTTTCTCTTTCAACTAAATTGAACCTCTCAACAATAGGGTCGGTTGGAATTTTCGAAACACATACCTCCTAGAAAAAATATCTATGTCAACTTGATGGGCATAATTTGTCATCAACACGAAATGCAACTAGTTTTAAAAGAGAATATATATACCACATCCGAATCATAACAAGGACGAGGGCCGACGGGGACGGATATCAAAACCATGGCACTATATGTATAACAAACAACATACGGGTAAGATAATTATACGAGTAACTATATATCCAAATCACACAAACATCAATTTTTATATAAAATTTCATGTACAAGAGGCTCACCACATGGTGGTGCCGGCGACGGGACGGTGCCGGCGATCGATGGTGGTTACGAGGGAGATTTAGAAGGCACTAAGTAAACCACACCTACATATGCAAACTAAGTGTTATTTTTGACCTCAAATTGCATATAAATCAAATACTAGCACATATATATATTTCCTCCCAAATTACTAAACTCACAAATTAATCACTATATAAAGCATTGCAAGAGCTAATCTAGCAATGAGAGATGAAAGGAGAAAGTTGCTAACCTTTGTGATCATTTGAATGGATGGGGGCCTTCAAATCTTGACAAATTTTGGGCAAAATGCGTGATGAGCTCGAGAGGAAGAGGGGAAGAACAGAGAGGAGAGGGGAAAGGGGAAGAACAGAGCGAGCTCGGGTGGACGAAGGGTTTATGTAGGACGACCTTTAGTACCGGTTCATGCCAAGAACCGGTACTAAAGGTGCTGGAGGGGCCCCATACTGACAACATCCTGCCACCACTCTCATTAGTACCGGTTCGTGGCGCGAACCGGTGCTAAAGGTTCGCCACGAACCGGTACTAATGAGAGCGGCCCGGCTAGCCGTTGGAACCGGCACTAATGTACACATT
This sequence comes from Triticum aestivum, assembly GCF_018294505.1. Classification (NCBI taxonomy): domain Eukaryota; kingdom Viridiplantae; phylum Streptophyta; class Magnoliopsida; order Poales; family Poaceae; genus Triticum; species Triticum aestivum. The sequence goes on along the minus strand of NC_057800.1, from coordinate 679,101,691 downwards.
AGTGCCGGCTCAAATTCAAACCGGCACTAATGTGCTTCACGTTGAGTATTTCCTGGAACATCGAGCATCTTCGCAAGTTTTACCCATAAGGCGCGGCTTGCTGGGCCCCCCGGCAAGCCACCTTTTTGTACAATCTTTGCCGGCAAGGCATGTAACCCTTTGTACAAAGCCAGGTGCAGACCATGAGCATAAATAAATGAAGCGCTGGCGCCCTAAGTTATAGCATGCATGCTAGGTCGAGTCTCTTACTTGGTTAGGGTTGATAGTGCTTAGCGGCGACTAACCCCTAGCCTAGAGGTCGAGTGCGCGTCTCTCTGTTTCTTTGCTATCCTATTTTGGTTCGCAGGGCAGATGAGCACTTCTACTGAGCTACTTGGAAGAAAGGGCACGGACCGGCGTCCCAACCCCGGCAAACCAAAGTTGCCGGGGCTGCAAGTACAAGGATCCAACCGCGGCGAGATGAGGTTGCCGGGGGCTGCAGATCCAGATAAGTCTTTTATCCTCTGTCATGCATTTCATTATGAAACTGGGGTATGTGAAACCTCGTTTTATTTCTAGGCCACCGTGCTCCCCTTTCCTATACCCAAGGATTATTGCTACCTCTTGAGCACTGCGTTGGTTTTCCCTTGAAGAGGAAAGGGTGATGCAGCAAAGTAGCATAAGTATTTCCCTCAGTTTTTGAGAACCAAGGTATCAATCCAGTAGGAGGCTACGCGCGAGTCCCTCACACCTACACAAAACAAATAAATCCTCGCAACCAACGCAATAAGGGGTTGTCAATCCCTTCACGGTCGTTTACGAGAGTGAGATATGATAGATATGATAGATAATATTTTTGGTATTTTTATGATAAAGATGTAAAGTAAAATAAAAGCAAAGGAAATAACTAAGTGTTGGAAGATTGATATGATGAAGATAGACCCGGGGGCCATAGGTTTCACTAGTGGCTTCTCTCAAGAGCATAAGTATTTTACGGTGGGTGAACGAATTACTGTTGAGCAATTGACAGAATTGAGCATAGTTATGAGAATATCTAGGTATGATCATGTATATAGGCATCACGTCCGAGACAAGTTGACCGACTCCTGCCTGCATCTACTACTATTACCCCACTCATCGACCGCTATCCAGCATGCATCTAGAGTATTAAGTTCATGAAAATAGAGTAACGCCTTAAGCAAGATGACATGATGTAGAGGGATAAATTCATGTAATATGATAAAAAAACCATCTTGTTATCCTCGATGGCAACAATACAATACGTGCCTTGCTGCCCCTACTATCACTGGGAAAGGACACCACAAGATTGATCCCAAAGCTAAGCACTTCTCCCATTGCAAGAAAGATCAATCTAGTAGGCCAAACCAAACTGATAATTCGAAGAGACTTGCAAAGATAACCAATCATACATAAAAGAATTCAGAGAAGATTCAAATATTGTTCATAGATAATCTTGATCATAAACCCACAATTCATCGTCTCAACAAACACACCGCAAAAAGAAGATTACATTGAATAGATCTCCACGAGAGAGGGGGAGAACATTGTATTGAGATCCAAAAAGAGAGAAGAAGCCATCTAGCTACTAACTATGGACCCGAAGGTCTGAGGTAAACTACTCACACTTCATCGGAGAGGCTATGGTGTTGATGTTGAAGCCCTCCGTGATGGATGCCCCCTCCGGCGGAGCTCCGGAACAGGCCCCAAGATGGGATCTCGTGGATATAGAAGGTTGCGACGGTGGAATTAGGTTTTTGGCTCCGTATCTGATCGTTTGGGGGTACGTAGGTATATATAGGAGGAAGGAGTACGTCGGTGGAGCAACAGGGGGCCCACGAGGGTGGAGGGCGCGCCCTGGGGCGGTGGGCGCGCCCCCCTACCTCATGGCCTCCTCTCTTGTTTCTTGACGTAGGGTCCAAGTCTCCTGGATCATAGTCTTCCTAAAAATCACGTTCCTGAAGGTTTCATTCCGTTTGGACTCCGTTTGATATTCCTTTTCTGCGAAACTCTGAAATAGGCAAAAAACAGCAATTCTGGGCTGGGCCTCTGGTTGATAGGTTAGTCCCAAAAATAATATAAAAGTGGATAATAAAGCCCAATAATGTCCAAAATAGTAGATAATATAGCATGGAGCAATCAAAAATTATAGATACGTTGGAGACGTATCAGGCATCCCCAAGCTTAATTCCTGCTCGTCCTCGAGTAGGTAAATGATAAAAACAGAATTTTTGATGCGGAGTGCTACTTGGCATAATTTCAATGTAATTCTTCTTAATTGTGGTATGAATATTCACATCCAAAAGATTCAAGACAAAAGTTTAATATTGACATAAAAATAATAATACTTCAAGCATACTAACAAAGCAATCATGTCTTCTCAAAATAACATGGCCAAAGAAAGTTATCCCTAAAAAATCTTATAGTCTAGCTATGCTCTATCTTCACCACACAAAGTATTTAAATCATGCACAACCCCGATGACAAGCCAAGCAATTGTTTCATACTTTTGACATTCTCAAACTTTTTCAATCTTCACGCAATACATGAGCGTGAGCCATGGATATATCACTATATGTGGAATAGAATGGTGGTTGTGGAGAAGACAAAAGGGAGAAGATAGTCTCACATCAACTAGGCGTATCAACGGGCTATGGAGATGCCCATTAATAGATATCAATGTGAGTGAGTAGGGACTGCCATGCAACGGAGGCACTAGAGCTATAAGTATATGAAAGCTCAACAAAAGAAACTAAGTGGGTGTGCATCCAACTCGCTTGCTCACGAAGACCTACGTCATTTTAAGGAAGCCCATCATTGGAATATACAAGCCAAGTTCTATAATGAAAATTTCCCACTAGTATATGAAAGTGACAAAATGAGAGACTCTCTATCATGAAGATCATGGTGCTACTTTGAAGCACAAGTGTGGTAAAAGGATAGTAACATTGTCCCTTCTCTCATTTTCTCTCATTTTTCTTTGTTTGGGCCTTTTCTCCCTTTTTATGGCCTCTTTTTTTCGTCTGGAGTCTCATCCCGACTTATGGGGGAATCATAATCTCCATCATCCTTTTCCTCACTTGGGACAATGCTCTAAAAATGAAGATCATCACACCTTTATTTTCTTACAACTCGATACTTAGAACAAAATATGAATCTATATGAATGCCTCCGGCGGTGTACCGGGATATGCAATGAATCAAGAGTGACATGTATGGAAGAATTATGAATGGTGGCTTTGCCACGAATACAATGTCAACTACATGATCATGCAAAGCAATATGACAATGATGGAGCGTGTCACAACAAACGGAACGTCGGAAAGTTGCATGGCAATATATCTCGGAATGGCTATGGAAATGCCATGATAGCTAGGTATGGTGGCTGTTTTGAGGAAGGTATATGGTGGGTGTATGATACCGGCAAAAAATGCGCGGTATTAGAGAGGCTAGCAATGGTGGAAGGAAGAAAAGTGCATATAATCCATGGACTCAACATTAGTCATAAATAACTCATATAATTATTGCAAAAATCTACAAGTTATCAAAGCAAAGTATTACGCGCATGCTCCTAGGGGGATAGATTGGTAGGAAAAGACCATCATTCGTCCCCGACCGCCACTCATAAGGAAGACAATCAATAAATAAGTCATGCTCCGACTTCATCACATAACAGTTCACCAAACGTGCATGCTACGGGAATCACAAACTTTAACACAAGTATTTCTCAAATTCACAACTACTCAACTAGCATGACTCTAATATCACCATCTTTATATCTCAAAACAATTATCAAGCATCAAACGTTTCTTAGCATTCAACACACTCATAAGAAAGTTTTTACTAATCTTGAATACCAAGCATATTAGGATTATTTAAGAAAATTACCATGCTATTTAAGACTCTCAAAATAATCTAAGTGAAGCATGAGAGATCAATAGTTTCTCTAAAACAAATCCACCACCGTGCTCTAAAAGATATAAGTGAAGTACTAGAGTAAAACTATATAACTCAAAAGATATAAGTTAAGCACATAGAGTATTCTAATAATTTTTGAATCATGTATGGCTCTCTCAAAAGGTGTGTACAGCAAGGATGATTGTGGTAAACTAAAAAGCAAAGACTTAAATCATACAAGACGCTCCAAGCAAAACACATATCATGTGGTGAATAAAAATATAGCTCCAAGTAAAGTTACCGATGGAAGTAGACGAAAGAGGGGATGCCTTCCGGGGCATCCCCAAGCTTTGGCTTTTTGGTGTCCTTAGATTATCTTGGGGTGCCATGGGCATCCCCAAGCTTAGGCTCTTGCCACTCCTTGTTCCATAATCCATCAAAATCTTTCACCCAAAACTTGAAAACTTCACAACACAAAACTCAATAGAAATCTCGTGAGCTCCGTTAGCGAAAGAAAACAAAAGACCACTTCAAGGTACTGTAATGAACTCATTATTTATTTATATTGGTGTTAAACCTACTGTATTAAAGCTTCTCTATGGTTTATAAACTATTTTACTAGCCATAGATTCATCAAAATAAGCAAACAACACACGAAAAACAGAATCTGTCAAAAACAGAACAGTCTGTAGTAATCTGTAACTAATGCAAACTTATGGAACACCAAAAAATCTACCAAAATAGGAAGGCCTAGAAAATTTGTTTATTGATCAGCAGTAATTGGAATCAGTATTTTATCACGTTCTGGTGATTTTTAACAATTGTTTTCGTGAACAGAAAGTTTCTGGAAATTACAGCAAGATCAAATAACTATCATCCAAGAAGATCCTATAGGTTTAACTTGGCACAAACACTAATTAAAACATAAAAACACATCTAACCAGAGCATAGAACAAAGATTTATTCCTAAACATAAGCAAAAAGCAAAAAACTAAAAATAAAATTGGGTTGCCTCCCAACAAGCGCTATCGTTTAACGCCCCTAGCTAGGCATAAGATTTCAACGATGCTCACATGAATGACAAGAACTGAAGCACAAAGAGAGCATCATAAAACACGTGACAAACACATCTATGTCTAACATAATTCCTATGCATAGGAATATTATAGGAAAACAAATTATCAATGCAAGAAAAAACTAGCATATGCAAGGAAGCGGAAAGAAACAATAGCAATCTCAACATAACGAGAGGTAATTTAGTAACATGAAAATTTCTACAACCATATTTTCCTCTCTCATAATAATTACATGTGGGATCATAAGAAAATTCAACAATATAGCTATCACAAAACATATTCTTAACACGATCCACATGCATGCAAAGTTGACACTCTTCCAAAATAGTGGGATTAACATTAACTAAAGTCATGACCTCTCCAAACCCACTTTTATCAAAAATTTCATAAGATTGAATATTCTCCAAATATGTGGGATCTAAAGTTGACACTCTTCCAAACCCACTTTCAATATTATTGCAAACACTATTATCAATCTCATATTCATCATGGGACTTAAATAAATTTTCAAGATCATACGAAGAATCACCCCAATCATGATCATTGCAACAAGTAGTAGACATAGCAAAACTAGCATCCCCAAGCTTAGGGTTTTGCATATTATTAGCACAATTGACATTAAGAAAAATTATAGTAAAATTATTGCAATCATGCTTTTTCATCGAAGGAACTACCAAGTATGGGTGCATTAGCAACGATCTCATATTTAACGTAAGGAACTATAGCAAATTAATCTTCATAAATATTGGCATGATGGCCACAAGGATAGCAAGAATCATGTTCATCAAGGGATATTTCAATCAAATCATCGGAATCATAATTATCTATAGATTCATGCATATCATTATTTTCTTTAGAAGCAACGGTCACTCTTTCAATACATTCTTTGAGATAGACATTATGAGCATAATTTTCATAGCAATATTCAAGTATGTCCAGATTTTCAGATTCGTAAAGAGTAGTATCATACTTTTCAAGCAAAGAAGCAACTTCAAAAGAACCCTTAAAAGCAACAAATTCTTCAATTTTTTCAATATCATAGTAGCTATAAACACCTTTTGCATAAGAAGATAAGATTTTATTTTCATTAAACTCACATAGGTAGGCGAGGTGTTTTTTAGGGTTCTTAGAGCAACAAGTAAAATCACTCATTTCACAAAGATTCCAAGCATAGCATAGCAAACTATTTATAAGATACCGTAAGAGTTTCCCTTTTTCAGACAAACGATGAAGCACAAAATGAGCATGCTCATCTAAAGATTCCCATCAACTAGGCTAGTTGGGGTTTCAGCACGGGCGCATAAGGATCAAAGATGATCCAAGTAGAACACTTTAAGTAGATCCATAATAGATTTTTAGCAAGCAAAGATGCAAGCAAATAGAAGGCACAAGGAAACACAAACAAAGATACATACGGGAAGAAGGCGAACGGAAGAGAGAGGGTGAATAAAACGGCAAGGGTGAAGTGGGGGAGAGGAAAACGAGAGGCAAATGGTAAATAATGTAATGCGGGAGATAATGGTTTGTGATGGGTACTTGGTATGTTGACTTTTGCATAGACTCCCCGGCAACGGCGCCAGAAATCCTTCTTGCTACCTCTTGAGCACTGTGTTGGTTTTCCCTTGAAGAGGAAAGGGTGATGCAGCAAAGTAGCGTAAGTATTTCCCTCAGTTTTTGAGAACCAAGGTATCAATCCAGTAGGAGGCTACGCGCGAGTCCCTCGCACCTACACAAAACAAATAAATCCTCGCAACCAACGCAATAAGGGGTTGCCAATCCCTTCACGGTCACTTACGAGAGTGAGATCTGATAGATATGACAGATAATATTTTTGGTATTTTTATGATAAATATGCAAAGTAAAATAAAAGCAAAGTAAAAAGCAAAGGAAATAACTAAGTGTTGGAAGATTAATATGATGAAGATAGACCCAGGGGACATAGGTTTCACTAGTGGCTTCTCTCAAGAGCATAAGTATTTTATGGTGGGTGAACGAATTACTGTTGAGCAATTGACAGAATTGAGCATAGTTATGAGAATATCTAGGTATGATCAGGTATATAGGCATCACGTCCGAGACAAGTAGACCGACTCCTACCTGCATCTACTACTATTACTCCACTCATCGACCGCTATCCAGCTTGCATCTAGAGTATTAAGTTCATGAAAACAGAGTAACGCCTTAAGCAAGATGACATGATGTAGAGGGATAAATTCATGCAATATGATAAAAACCCCATCTTGTTATCCTCGATGGCAACAATACAATACGTGCCTTGCTGCCCCTACTGTCACTGGGAAAGGACACCGCAAGATTGAACCCAAAGCTAAGCACTTCTCCCATTTCAAGAAAGATCAATCTAGTAGGCCAAACCAAACTGATAATTCGAAGAGACTTGCAAAGATAACCAATCATACATAAAAGAATTCAGAGAAGATTCAAATATTGTTCATAGATAATCTTGATCATAAACCCAAAATTCATCGGTCTCAACAAACACACCGCAAAAACAAGATTACATCGAATAGATCTCCATGAGAGAGGGGGAGAACATTGTATTGAGATCCAAAAAGAGAGAAGAAGCCATCTAGCTACTAACTATGGACCCGAAGGTCTGAGGTAAACTACTCACACTTCATCGGAGAGGCTATGGTGTTGATGTAGAAGCCCTCCATGATGGATGCCCCCTCCAGCGGAGCTCCGGAACAGGCCCCAAGATGGTATCTCATGGATACAGAAGGTTGCGGTGGTGGAATTAGGTTTTTGGCTCCGTATCTGATCGTCTGGGGGTACGTAGGTATATATAGGAGGAAGGAGTACGTCGGTGGAGCAACAGGGGGCCCACGAGGGTGGAGGGTGCACCTTGGGAGGGTGGGCGCGCCCCATACCTCGTGGCCTCCTCTCTTGTTTCCTGACATAGGGTCCAAGTCTCTTCGATCATAATCTTCCTAAAAATCATGTTCCCGAAGGTTTCATTCCGTTTGGACTCCGTTTGATATTCCATTTCTGCGAAACTCTGTAATAGGCAAAAAAACCAGCAATTCTTGGCTGGCCCTCCGGTTAATAGGTTAGTCCCAAAAATAATATAAAAGTGGATAATAAAGCCCAATAATGTCCAAAACAGTAGATAATATAGCATGGAGCAATCAAAAATTATAGATACGTTGGAGACGTATCAATTATCTCCTGGGCACGGATTTGGTTGTATTCGCGGCGGCAAGGAAATAGAACGAGGAGCCTAAACCCGCTTCATCCCTGCCTCCGCCAAGGGCGCGAGAATGGTCGAGCGAAGTGGGGGACGACAAGGCCTATTGCTGGGTGGAAAACGTTTATCTTAAATAGTAACAAGGATTCACTCCTTGTCGTGGGTTCCATCCACGAACAAAAACCCCCAGCAAACACCCCTTTTTCATTAAAAAACATCTCGTATAGGTACAGTTCATACGAAATGAAAAACATGAACAAAGGGGATTACAAGCTTTAAATTTAACAAGGCCCGAAGGCTTACAGATTAAAAAAGAGATGAGATGCCCGTGATCCCTTTCTCGTCCCTCTCCTCAGGAGGCGGGTCAAGGAGGCGAAAGGGCAAAAAGAGCGCCTAGGCGAGGTGCGAGGGGCAGAAAGCTGGAAGATGAGGCAGCAGCTCGCCAATACGCGACGAAGGCGTCGGTGCCCGCGTACTCCGAGTTAACGGCCGCCACCCGCCTTCTTTGCCTTCTCCGGCCCTCCTATGCCAGCCGCCCGAGGAGGCGACAGGGAGCACCCCGAAGGAGAGCTTGGTGAGGATGGCCCTCGGCAGGGCGCGTGACCGAGGAAGGAGCGGCGCGGTCAGTCAGAGTCGGCATCCTGCTGCTCGACTCCCTCGTCACCGTTGTCGGTGTCCTCCTCGTCACTCCCGCTCGAGGACGAGTCTTCATCGTCGGAAGAGCTCTCCACGCAGCACTACAGGAAAGTCCCAAGATCTTCAAAGACCTTGACGGAGAGCAGGCCGCCCTCCATTAATTTGAAGTAGAGGACGAGCCCCACTGTCAGGCTATGGATGCGGGCAAACGTCTTCCACCCGCGACGGAGATACATGACGTGAGGGGCAGGGAAGTCGACATCGACTCACGTACCACCGGTCCCACAGCCCCTCATGTGCAACCTGAGGGTCTGGGGCGGATCGAGCTCCATCTCCACTGCGAAGGGGGTGGGAAGACGAAGACAATGACGCAGTGGCCGGCGCAGCCTGATGAAGGACTCATGGGGCCGGTCCCCGACGTGACCCTCCATCACGAGAGGCACCGCTGGCAGAGGCATGACCGCCGCGCCACCTCGTGCCCCTCTCCCCTGACCACCACGACAACCTCGGACACGCCCCCTACCACTTCCTCTTGTGGCTGGCTCCGCCGCCACGGGCTCGAGCGAGGGAGGGATGCGCTGACGAACAGCGACCCTCGCTGCCACCGTCGAAGGCCCAGAACCTCCTCTCGCCATGGCAGATGAGAGGAAGAAGCAGAAGCAGAAGGAGGATGGGTACTGAAGAATGCGGGATGGCGCCTCCTCTCTTCCCCGTTTTATAAAGGGGCGGGTAGAGACCTAGCCGCCCCGCTCAGCCAATCCAGCCATCGGGGGCGAAGGAATTGGGGCCGACCCGCTGCCCCAACCAGCGACGGCCCGGTTTCCCGCCTCCATAGCTCGCCACCTGCATGAAGGACGCATGGCGAACGTGCAGGGTTGAAAAGACGGGTGAGGCGACCGTTCCCCGCCCCGTGATCAGGGGGCGTGGGCGCCTTAAAGACAGCGACCCGAGTCCATCCAGTAAATGAGCCGCACCTCCACGCCTCCCTCTTTTTACGGGGAAGGCGCGAGCCGCCTCTTTACTACGATGTGACGCATGCATGCGGGAACCACCCCACGCATGCCGCCCACGTCACGCGCACTCCTCCACGTCGCGCATTCAACACGGGCCATGGGGAAGCGCAGCAGACGAAGAATTACCGTGGTAAAAACCGCCCCGCCTGCCCACGCATCATTTTGGGCCTGGCCCAACAACGTGTCGCACTGATGTGTGGCCCAGGCCCGGGGGCTCCTTTTGGTGTACAAAAGAAGGGGCGCACCTTTGTACCCCTTTACCTGTGCACGGGCAGTCGAAGCCGCGCCCATGGCCACACCAAGCAGAACAGGGGAGGTGAACCGGGGTAGAACTGAAGCCCGAGGCAGCCAGAGCAACGCCAAGGCCAAAACCACAAAAAACGGAGGGACGAAGCAGGTTCCCTCAGCAAGGCCCTTGCTGGGGCAGCCTCAGCAGCCCCGACAAGACTCTTGCCGGGGCGTCCCGTCCAACACCTGCGGAGCGCACCACCCTTGAGCCCACGGTTTCCAACACCATCAACCACGTTGGGCCAGGGCTCGGGAGGCGCCTCTGTGGTGGCATCCAGATCTTTGTGAAGACAAGGAACACTCAAGATTAGATGAGGATTAGAAGACGACGATCCTCGACAATATCCTTGTCGAGGAAGGCCACCAGACCCCCGGCAAGATCCTTGCCGGGGACAATAGCGCGCCATGGCAAGACCCTTGCCGGGCCACCCAGCAAAGCCCTCACCAAGGACGCCAGCAGGGCCACTGCCAGGCCCGCACCAACCAAGATTCCACCGCCATTCGCATGCAGCTGCCAGCCCAACCAGCTGGGCAAGCACCTGCGTGGCAACATGCAGCTCCCAGGCCAACTCATCAAGCGCCTGCGTGGCGGCATGCAGATCTTTATGGAGGCTCCACCACCGCGCCACCTCAGCTACATGCCTGCCTACATGGCACTGCACGCATCACTGGCCGGGGCGCGTGTGGAAGCAGGAGGAGCAGCGACGGATGGGACGGGCCTCGCCCCCTCCCCGATAAAGCTAGGGGACACCTCAACGGCGCATTAAATGCGACTTGTCCTGTAATACGAGAGATAAGCTAGCAATATTGTATGCCTTTCCACCTCCTGTATGCCACTGTGGTAGCCCCTTTCGACTATAAAAGGAGGCCCATGGCATACTGGAGAAGGATTCGGCTCTTTGGAACCACGCACCCCACCATAGCTAGTTCAAGAGCTCAAGAACTCTCTGAAATACACCCACCAAAGCAGGACTAGGGTTTTACGCATCCTCGCAGACCGAACCTGGGTAAACGATCCTTGTGCTGGTTACTAATCCTGCTCTTCTCGCAACCCTGCGCCCCGACAACCGTAGTAGGGATTCTTGTGATCCCATAGGTGTTGTTCCACACCGGCAGTCTGGGTTTTAAGGGAAACGATTTTTGCGGGTGGAAAATACTTAGTGATAAAAGCATCTTTGCACTTATTCCAAGAATTGATACTATTGCGAGGCAAAGAAGAGAACCAAATTTTTGCAGAATCACACAAAGAAAACAGAAATAATTTCATCTTGACCACATCATTGTCCACATCTTTTTTATTTTGCATATCGCATAATTCCACGAAGGTATTACGATGGGACGTGGCATCCTCATTTGGAGTACCGGAAAATTGGTCTTTCATAACAAGATTCAGCAAAGCAGTATTAATATCACAAGACTCCGCACTAGTGGCGGGAGGAGCAATCGGAGTGCCAATAAAATCACTGTTGTTGGTATTTGAGAAATCACATAACTTGGTGTTCTCTTGAGTCATGATGACTACACAACAAGATTGCACTCAAAAATAGATCTGGCAAGAAAACGGCGAACGGAAGAGAGGAGAATAAAACGGCAATTTTTTGTGAAGTGGGGGAGAGGAAAACAAGAGGCAAATGGGAAATAATGTAAATTGTGAGGAGATGAGATTTTTGATTAGGAACCTGGTTATGTTGAAGATCCTCCCCGGTAACGGCGCGAGAAATTCCTTTTGATTGCTCCCTGACTATAGCGCCAGAAAGCTCATATCTGCTAGGACTACGTCGGTATTTCCCCAAAGAGGAAGGGATAATGTAGCACAGTCAAGGTATGTATTTCCCTAAGTGATGAAACCAAGGTTATTGAACCAGTAGGAGAACCAAGCAACACAACGTAAACAGCACCTGCACACAAATAACAACACCTCGCAACCCGGCGTGTTAAAGGGGTTGTCAATCCCTTTCGGGTAACGATGCTAGAAATTTGTAATAGATTGAAATAATAGATCGCAAATAAAATAAAGTGCAGCAAAGTATTTTTGTATTTTTGGTTTAATAGATCTGAATAAAAACGCAAAGGAAAAGTAGATCGCAAGCAAATATATGAGAAATAAGACCCAGGGGCCGTAGGTTTCACTAGTGGCTTCTCTCGAGTAAAATGGAAAATGGTGGGTAAACAAATTACTGTTGGGAAATTGATAGAATTTCAAATAATTATGATGATATCCAGGCAATGATCATTACATAGGCATGACGTCTAAGATTAGTAGACCGACTCTTGCCTGCATCTATTACTATTACTCCACACATCAGCCGCTATCCAGCATGCATCTAGTGTATTAAGTTCATGGGAAAACGGAGTAATGCAATAAGAACGATGACATGATGTAGACAAGATCCGTTTATCTATTGCATAGATATAGATCCCATCTTTTTATCCTTAGTAGCAACGATACATACGTGTCGCTTCCCTTTCTGTCACTGGGATCGAGCACCGTAAGATTGAACCCACTACCGGGCACCTCTTCCCATTGCAAGATAAACAGAACAAGTTGGCCAAACAAAACCCAAATATCGGAGAAGAAATACGAGGCTATAAGAGATCATGCATATAAGAGATCAAAGAAACTCAAATAACTTTCATGGATATAAAAAGATATGACTGATCATAAACTCGAAGTTCATCAGATCCCAACAAACACACCGCAAAAAGAGTTACATCATATGGATCTCCAAGAGACCATTGTATTGAGAATTCAGGGAGAGAGAGGAAGCCATGTAGATACTAACTACGGACCCAAAGGTCTACAAAGAACTACCCACACATCATCAGAGAGGCACCAATGGAGGTGGTGAACCCCATCCGAGATGGTGTCTAGATTGGATCTGGTGGTTCTGGACTCTGCGGCAGCTGGATGAATATTTCGTTGACTCCCCTAGGGTTTTGGATTTTTGGGGTATTTATAGAGCAAAGAGGCGGTCCAGGGGGGCACCCAAGGTGGGCACAGCCCACCAGGGCGTGCCTGGGCCTCCTGGCGCGCCCTGGTGGGTTGTCCCCTCCTCGCGACTCCCCCAGGTGCAACCAGGGCCCAACTTCTTCCTTTGGTCCATAAAAAATCATCATAAAGTTTCGTGGCATTTGGATTTGGACTCCATCTGATATTGATTTCATGCGATGTAAAAAACATGCAGAAAATAGCAACTGGCACTTGGCACTATGTCAATAGCTTAGTACCAAAAATTTATATAAAATGATTATAAAACATCCAAGATTGATAATAAAACAACATGGGACAATAAAAAATTATAGATACGTTGGAGACGTAACAAATCACAATAAAGTTATTGGTCAGTTCACGGTATGAGAACTAATGAAATCTGCAAATGATAAATAATGTTTACTTCTGCAACGAGCAATGAAGAGAGCATCTCCTAGATATATTTGTATCTAAAGAAGGGACCCCGGGATTTGCCTGGCCGGATCATCATCCCCCGTGTATTGGTGCTTTGGGTGAGCTTGGAATTGGAGCGGTTGGACACCTTGTCTCAGGGCCACGTGCATCAGGGTCATACCCTAGCCGGCTAGGTGACACACCCTATCTTGAAGTCTCTTTACATCATAGGTTTCTTCTGGGTTGTTCATGGGGATCTAGGTGAAGGAAATATGCCCTAGAGGCAATAATAAAGTTGTTATGTTATATTTCCTTATTCATGATAAATGTTTATTATTCATGCTAGAATTGTATTGATCGGAAACTTAAATACATGTGTGAATACATAAACAAATACCGTGTCCCCAGTGAGCCTCTACTAGACTAGCTCGTTGATTAAAGATGGTTAAGATTTCCTAAGCATGGACATGTGTTGTCATTTGATAATGGGATCACATCATTAGGAGAATGATGTGATGGACAAGACCCATCTGTTAGCTTAGCATAATGATCGTTCAGTTTTATTGCTATTGCTTTCTACATGTCAAATGCATATTCCTTCGACTATGAGATTATGCAACTCCCAGATACCAGAGGAATTCCTTATGTGCTATAAAACATCACAACATAACTGGGTGATCGTAAAGATCCTCTATAGGTATCTCCGAAGGTGTTGTTTGAGTTGGCATAGATCAAGATTAGGATTTGTCACTCCGAGTTTTGGAGAGGTATCTCTGGGCCCTCTCGGTAATACACATCATAAGCTTGCAAGCAAATGACTAAGGAGTTAGTCATGAGGTGATGTATTATGGAACGAGTAAAGAGACATGCCGGTAACAAGATTGAACTAGGTATGAAGATACCGATGATCGAATCTCGGGCAACTAACATACCGATGGATAAAGGGAATTACGTATGTTGTCATAACGGTTCGACCGATAAAGATCTTTGTAGAATATGTAGGAGCCAATATGATCATCAAGGTTCCGGTATTGGTTATTGACCGGAGAGGTGTCTCTGTCATGTCCATAGTTTTCGAACCCGTAGGGTCCGCACGCTTAACGTTCGATGACGATATATTATTATATGAGTTATGTGATTTGGTGACCGAATGTTGTTCAGAGTCCCGGATGAGATCACGGGCTTGACGACGAGTCTCGAAATGGCCGAGAGGTAAAGATTGATATATAGGACGATGGTATTCGGACACCGGAAGTGTTTCAGGGGGTACCGGGTACTTATCGGGTCACTGGAAGGGGTTTCGGGCACCCCCGGCAAAAGATATGGGCCTAATGGGCCAAGAGGGGAAACACACCAGCCACAAAGGGCTGGTGCGCCCCCCATATGGGCCGGCCTAAGGAGGGGAAGGAAAGGGGAGAAGGGAAAGGAAAGTGTGGATTAGGATTCCCACTTCCTTCCCTCTCCCCCCTCTTTCCTTCCCCCTCGGTTATATATGGCAGGGGGCGCGTGGCTTGGGAGGGACTCCAAGTAGGGTTCCTCCTACTTGGGCACCTCCTATGGCTGCTCCCCCTCCCACCTATATATATGTGGGGGGCACCCTAGCACAGACCAGACAATTGCCTAGCCGTGTACGACGCCCCCTTCCACCGTT
This sequence comes from Triticum aestivum, assembly GCF_018294505.1. Taxonomy (NCBI): domain Eukaryota; kingdom Viridiplantae; phylum Streptophyta; class Magnoliopsida; order Poales; family Poaceae; genus Triticum; species Triticum aestivum. The sequence continues at coordinate 679,086,544 of NC_057800.1, read as the reverse complement.
TACACCCCCGGTCATATTTTCATAGTGCTTAGGCGAAGCCCTGCGAATATAACTTCACCATCACCGTTACCACGCCGTCGTGCTGACGGAACTCATCTACTACCTCGGCGTCTTGCTGGATCAATAAGGCGAGGGACATCACCGAGCTGAATGTGTGCAGAACGCGAAGGTGTCGTGCGTTCGGTACTTGATCGGTTGAAGCGCGAAGAAGTTCGACTACATCAACCACGTTGTGAAATGCTTCCGCATACGGTCTATGAGGGTACGTAGACACACTCTCCTCCTCGTTGCTATGCATCTCCATGGATAGATCATTGCATGTGCGTAGAAAAAAATGTTTTCCATGCAACGATTCCCAACAGTGGCATCAAGAGCTAGGTCTATGCGTAGATGATATGCACGAGTAGAACACAAAGAGTTGTGGGAGGTGATAGTAATATTGCTTACCACCAACGTCTTATTTTGATTCGGCAATATTGTGGGATGAAGCGGCCTGGACCAACCTTACATGTCCACGCACACATGAGACCAGTTCCACCGACTGACATGCAACTAGTTTTGCATAAAGGTGTGTGGCGGGTGTCTGTTTCTCCTACTTTAGTTGAATCAAATTCGACTACGGCCATTCCTTGAAGAAGGTTAAAATAGCAAACTTGACGAATCACCATTATGGTTTTTGCCGTAGGTAAGAACGGTTCTTGCTAGAAGCCCGTAGCAGCCACGTAAAACTTGCAACAACAAAGTAGAGGACATCTAACTTGTTTTTGCAGGGCATGTTGTGATGTGATATGGTCAAGAAATGATGTGATAAACATTATTGTATGAGATGATCATGTTTTGTAAGTTACCGGCAACCGGCATGAGCCTTATGGTTGTCTCTTTATTGTATGAAGTGCAAACGCCATGTAATTGCTTTACTTTATCGCTATGCGTTAGCGATAGTTGTAGAAGCAATAGTTGGTGAGACGACCACAGCGCAATGATGGAGATCAAGGTGTGTGTCGAGCCGGTGACGATGGAGATCATGACGGTGCTTTGGAGATGGAGATCAAAAGCACGAGATGATGATGGCCATATCATGTCACATATTTTGATTGCATGTGATGTTTATCTTTTATGCATCTTATTTTGCTTAGAACAACAGTAGCATTATAAGATGACCCCTTAACTAAATTTCAAGATATAAGTGTTCTCCCCGAGTATGCACCGTTGCGAAAGTTCGTCGTTTCGAGACACCACGTGATGATCGAGTGTGATAGACTCTATGTTCACATACAACGGGTGTAAGACAGTTTTACACATGCAGAATACTTAGGTTAAACTTGACGAGCCTAGCATGTACAGACATGGTCTCGGAACACTAGAGACCGAAAGGTCGAACATGAGTCATATAGTAGATATGATCAACAAAGAGATGTTCACCATTGATGACTACCCCATCTCACGTGATGATCGGACATGGGTTAGTTGATATGGATCATGTATCACTTAGACAACTTGAGGGATGTTGGTTTAAGTGGGAGTTCAATCGCAATTTGATTAACTGAACTTAATTTATCATGAACTTAGTCCTGATAATATTTGTAAATCTATGTTGTAGATCAATAACTCGCGATATAGCTCCCCTATTTTGTCAGGACCGTTTTTTTTTCGGGATATAATTTCCCAGAAAATGGCCCTTGTGCTCATCAGCCCCAGGATTACTGTTAGCTGATGAGGCACCAACTTGATACAAAAATTCCAAGCAAAGTACATAATATGTAGTACAAGACCATTCTGGCCTACGAGTACAACAATTGGTTTTCTAGTGGCTGAAGGCGGAAGCGGTTTGCGGGTCACCAGCGTCTATGGGACTCCATTTCCCACAGGAACAGCTGACCAGGATAACTCCTATCTTCGTGAGGCTGCTATCTCCATTGCGTAGGTTCTGGGGCTGTCAACGCTCCTCTCCATGCAAGAAATCTGGCCAAGACAATAGCCAGGGACAAGCCAGTGAGTACTTTGAATGTACTCACAAACATTAAGAACATAGGTATAATATAGCCACTGATAATCATGCTTTAAAATATTCTATGATCACTTCGTCAGTTATGAAATAAGGTTCATGATGCACGCAAGTAGATCATTTAAATAAAACATGAGTAAACAATCAGGGTGTAGAAATGAAAGGCACCGATCGGGTGTCTGAAGCGACGCCTTGAAAGGATAACAATATGAAGCATGCCTCAGTCGGGCGTCTGAGCAACACCACATAAAGGGCTTATATATGTAAAAGGAATAACAAGCATGCCACAGTCGGGCGTCTGTGCGACACCACAGAGAGGGCTTATATATAAAAGGAATAACAAGCATGCCACAGTCGGGCGTCTGTGCGACACCACAGAAAGGGCTTATAAGTGAATGAGATAACAAGCATGCCACAGTCGGGCGTTTGAGCGATGCCACATAAAGGGCTTATATATAAACATAATCACAGTGAATATCCAGGAGGTGGTACCGTCCCAGGGATATTCGTTATTTCAAACAATGCAATGGTTAGTCCACAATGATAATAATCATAACCGTCATATATCACAAGTCATAATCAATATTCTGGTTTAGTAGTTTCTCCTCCGAAGACCGACACTAAGACCGACACTTGACCCATCCCAGACTATAGTCCTTAACCATGGACATGGCTATTCGAATAGGTTTAATATCTCTGCAGAGGGTGTACTCTTTACCCACGAGTAATGGATTTATTTAGTTCATCGGAACTAATTCCGTCTACGGTCTTTTAGTCAAAAACACACCTGACTTGCACACACCAGCTTTAACTCGTGTCTAGAATCACCCATGACACATGTTAAGCAAAACTCTAAGTGGGGAGGCTACAACCTTGCGTTGCATGGGATCAAATTTCTATCGCGCGGTCTAAGGGGTGCCCCCCTCTCAGTCCCAACCAGAAACACCCATGCCCCCAGACCAGGTGGCATGCCTACCGGTTGCAGCCGGTATCTTCCACCATGGCCTCTCTGTACGGTGTGTGCTAAGACAGGGGTTGACAACTTACTGAACCGTACCCTACCTTAGGCAGGGACAAGTGGCAGCACGAAAACAAAGTGTGGAGGTTACTGGAACAAGACTCGATCTACGGCCGACTCAGGAGGCTTAAGTATTTCCTGCATTATTAGCTCAAGGATAATATTTCACATCCATCAGACACAACCACCACTCATCATACGTCCCCCTGCCCCACCGGTCATAACCGTCTCGGCGAGGGACAAGCTCAGATCTACCCAAGACAGAGGCTTTCCCGGATCCTTCCCAGTAGGCATGAGAGGCATATGAGGGTGATTGCTATCATAAGCATATCCATTTCCAACAGCAAGTATTTTCGTTATGCACTCAATGCGTATGATCATATCGTCACATAAAAAAATAACTAATGCTTCCTGTCGAGGTGGGGTTATAACTGTATCAAACAACCCACAAGATGTTATGCCAGGGTTCAGAATTCTTGCCTTCATGGTGTGGAGAGTCAGGGTGCATTCCAAAACTTTGAAAGTTTTCTTCTCTCTCCCACAAATCCTATTTTTGGAAATATTTAAATTAACACATAGTTTAAAAACAGTACAAAAAAGTTGCTTGGAAAATTTTGAAATAAATATGAAAATAAACTAGACAATATTTGAGGAACAACAGAAAAAGATTCAAGTCATTTGGATTCATATTTTAAAAGTTATAGCCAGTCAAAGTTTTGGTCAAATCTATTTTTAAATAAAACAAAAAAGAAAACGTTTCAAAAGGAATACGCTTTCGGGGTAGTGAAGACGTACTCTGGGGTTTACGTCTTCACTTATCCAGCATGGACCGGCTCGTGGTCACTGACAGTGGGTCCAGCGGGCCCACTGGTCAGGTTTGACTGGTCTCCACTCCCTCCCCTTTCCTCTGCCCGAGCGGGGGCAGGACTCCGGCGATCGTCGCCGGTGAACGGGGGCTCCTCGAGGGCATCTGAGGCCAGGGATGGATCCGCCACTCCTAGGCGGTCCTCCCGGTGGTCGACTGGCTGGCGGGGACGGAGGGAATCGCCGGCGGCAAGCTCCGCGGCGGAGAGAGCTTCGGGCAGGTTTGGGGCTCTGGGATACCATGGCTCCCGACCGTGTTTGAGATGCTGGGCAGCTCCGCAGGGTCAAGGGGAGTCGAGCGGTGGTGTTGGAAAGGCGGGGGAGGCCCTGGCTGCGACGGACGGAGTTGGGGCGTGGCAGCGACCGAACCGGCCGGAGACGGAGAAGATGGCTCTCCTCCATTGATTTCGGGTTGCGGTGTGCCGGGCGAGTGGCCTGAGGTTGCCTGGGTGCTCGGAGGAGCTCGGGGGCCTCCTTTTATAGCGCAAAGAGGTCGGTTCACGGCGGCCGTGATAAGCTCGTCGGCGACCGCCGTTCTGTTGCTGCAGACGATGTGGCGATGACGTGCGCTAGCGGACGGCCTTGCGGATGAGGTCGGGTTGTTCAAAGGGGGCAACTGGCGCGCTGCTGCGGCTCGGGCGGCGCCGTCCACGGCAGAGCCCTGCTGCGGCCGTCGGCGTCTAGCGTCGGTGGCGCTGTGGGGCGCCAGGAGGAAGGGCCAGGCGGCTCTGAGGCGCGGGAGGAGTTGGGGCACTGGCTGCGGGCATCCAAGGGGCAGCACGGGCATGGGACGGGCGGTAGCGAGATGCGGCGGCTCGGTGCGCGCGCGTGCAAAACGTGCGCTCTGGGCACGCCCAGCGCACGCACGCTACGTGCTCGACACAATGCCAGAGCTTGCTAGAGGATTAGGTTGGGGCTGGGGACTAGCAGGCCTGTGTTAGGGTTAGTTAGTAGCTCAATGGACATGGTTGTTAGGTTAGATGATCAAGATCACAAAGCAAACCAATAATCATGCCAAATCTGCTCATACACTCAAGGTGTTCGACAGAATGCTAAGTGCATCTAGGCAACTCTTGAGGTGGCCCAAATTTCCAGATCATAGTCTCTCTAGATGAATGGGAGGGTGGTGAGGTCAGTTTGCCAAAATCTCAAACTTGTTAGTGTAAGTTTTGCAAATCCATAGTTTTGGACAGAAAGAAAAAGGCAGGCTTGCATGCATTTAAAATCCTCCAATGAGTCCACTCTCCTGGACTTAAGGGTTTTACAAGATGGGCTATAAGTAGGAAAAAGAATCATAGCTAAAAGGGCAAGTTAAAATATGGTTGCTATACAAATCACCATGCTGGACCAGAATGAAGAAGAGGTTGATTCACTCAAATTTTTCAAAGAACACAAAAGGGTTTTTGCATAAAGTTGAATAATATACTCCTATTAACATCCCATAATTTTGGTGGAGGCTAGAAAGAAATATTTAAATGGCTTGTAGTGCAAAATTGCCCACTGGACCAGATTTGAAAAATTGGTGTAGAGCTCAAAATATTAAATGAATGAAATATTTTTTTTGCATAAAAGTGATTTAAAAGCATCACATGACATCTTCAAATTTTGGTCAAAATTTTAAATAAATTTATCAAGTGGTTGTAGTTCAAAAAGGCTCCAAAACAAATGACAAATCATTTTAATGAATAAAGCTAAGAGAGAATTAATTATGCAATTAAATTCCACTGATCATAGAAATGTTTTTCTTGAAAGGGCAAACAAGTCCCATAACATATTTGGAAAGTTTTTCATTTGAGGTAAAAACTCCATAATAATAGGGTAAAGAAAGGCCCTGAAACCAAAAGAAAAACCAGAAAATAAAAGTTTAAATTTCCTGGCAAAATTTTAATTAATAAAATAAGGCCAAAAATTTTGGGGTGTCACAACACTACCCCCCTTAAGAAAAATCTCGTCCTCGAGATTTGTTAAGAGCTGTTTTTTTTTCAAAAAAACAAGATACTCCCATTAGATGAAACTGAGAGTTTACTCATAGCACAAACTTAGGGTACAATCATAGGCTGTAACACACAAATAAACATAGCCATGACGTTTACAATGAAATTGGTAAAATGATAGGATCCCGAGAAAACGTCTCTGGTACTGGGGCGCACTCTTCTTCTATCGGGGGAAGCGGATTGATCAGTCGATGAATGCGTCTTTCCTGGCCAGGCCTCAGTGGTCTGCCGATGGCGATCTGAGGATTTAAATCAGCGAGGCTCTGGAGATAACCCATTACTCGCTGGGTCAAACGCTCTTGAGCGATGACATACTGGACAAGGTTGGCCAGTACTGGGTCTCTCTCAATCCGTCCACTGGTAAAGGATGCTACTTCTCCGGGTGCTGCACGGCTCGGAAAGTAATAATACCCTCGTTCGCTGGCATAGGGTATCGCGAATCGAAGGCGAACAATCGCTTCATGTGCAGCTGCTTCTATGGCCATCTGCGGGGTTGGCATAGATTTCCCCAGGAAGGAGACTTCCGTTGGGTCTTGATTTGAATCTACGGGAGGGATGTGCACTACTGCCCAATATTTCGAGGTGGATGAGGTGATCCTCGACTTGAGCAGCTCGTACTGGGGTGGCTGTGTAGAACCCATGGTACTGCAGGTAAAGTCCCACAATATCTTAACAAAACTACCCGGGGTTGCATCTGGGGTTCTCAGATTAATGCTAGGGCTCGGCATGGCAAGAAATGGTTGTGAGGGTTGTGCACAAGTTGAGGGGTACTCGGCAACGTCACGAGGTGGCCTTTTATATAGCCTCCAGGCTGGGTTATCTACCGCGGTGAGGGGCACTAGTTTGCTGGTTCGGCCCTCATGGGGGGGTCGGGGTCAAGGTCTCAGATACACATATCTCACAAAAGTGACGTGTTACTGTGGGTGTCGTCGGGGTTGGTTTTGGGTAGCTACGCCCGGAATTAAAAATGCAACCGTACATCAACACACTTATGCACTGTTATCATAAAAATAGGGGCACACAGGCAGGCAACGTTGTGGTAATACAAGGTCACATAATTATAGGGTGTGGACAAGCCGTGACTCGGTACTACTCGAGTGACTTAGTCCACGTCGTTCATATCTAAGCGGGCGTGCCTTGTGGATGCCGAGGCTTCTCCATTGGCTTCACCATCGGGGTTAGCCGGAGGGGGTTGAGGAACCGCAGGGTCGGGGTAGCGATGGTGACCATCATGGGGGTTGTTGGCCACAATCCCGTTGGAGTGGGTTCCCAAAAGGTGACGAAGCACTTCTGGGGTCATCAAAGCACCTTGGTTGATGGCTGGGGCTGACCTCAATGTCTCGATCGGTTGCCCGAACAGCACGACTGGGTTGTCGGCATCGGGCTCATCTTCTCTTCTTGCTGGGGGTCGGCGAACCAGTTCTCCACGAGCTGCGATCAGATCCAGAGTGATCTGGTCGAACAGTCCCTCTAGTGCACTTACATAGCGCACCAGATGCAACAATGCAGGGTCTATCTCGTGATCTCTGTTGGCAACCTGGGGGTGGTCTACCATACCCGTCACGGCTGGGGTAGTAGTAGAAGGAGCGACAGTTAACTCTGGGCGACAAGTATCGGAGTCGAACTATAGCTTCTTGAGCAGCTAGTGGGATGGCTTGTGACTCAAAGGAAGTTGTCCTTCCGGTGAACCTGTAGGGGCGTTCTAGTGATAGACCCCTACCATAGACGTGCACACTGGCCCAGAACTGACGGCTTTCACCGCTCATGGGCCCTTGGTACACAACATATTCTGGGGGTTCTTCTAACGCGAAGGCACGGCGGGTGAGGTTTGCTAGCACGGTCACAAAACCTCCAAAGTTGGCTGCTGTGGTCTCATTGTGAACAATGGGGCCAGGCATTCTAGCTCGGTTTGGGGTAGAGGCTGTGCTGTGCTGGGTTGAGGCGAGCGTGCCCTTTTTATAGAAAAAGGGGCCGGAGTCTTCCTTCGCACGGTTGCGAAAAAGACTATTCAGGGGCCGGTCACTGGCGCATGATTGACAAGCTAGGCTGATAGGTTGGGCACCGACTGCCAAAAGGTGTCGGGTCACTGTGTGGCTATCTTACACGAGAAGCTTGGCCGAGGTTTGGTTAAGATCTGGTGGGTTGGTTTACCTAGATTTTCGACCTGGCTGAGATAGGATTAGCCAATGGCCAGCCTAGCTCTGATACCAAGTTTGTCAGGACCATTTTTTCAGGATATAATTTCCCAGAAAATGGCCCTTGTGCTCATCAGCCCCAAGATTACTGTTAGCTGATGAGGCACCAACTTGATACAGAAATTCCAAGAAAAGTACATAATATGTAGTACAAGACCATTCTGGCCTACGAGTACAACAATTGGTTTTCTAGTGGCTGAAGGCGGAAGCAGTTTGCGGGTCACCAGCGTCTATGGGACTCCATTTCCCACAGGAACAGCTGACCAGGATAACTCCTATCTTCGTGAGGCTGCTATCTCCATTGCATAGGTTCCGGGGCTGTCATCACAACGCTCCTCTCCACGCAAGAAATCTGGCCAAGACAATAGCCAAGGACAAGCCAGTGAGTACTTTGAATGTACTCGCAAACATTAAGAACACAGGTATAATATAGCCACTGATAATCATGCTTTAAAATATTCTATGATCACTTCGTCAGTTATGAAATAAGGTTCATGATGCACGCAAGTAGATCATTTAAATAAAACAAGAGTAAACAATCAGGGTGTAGAAATGAAAGGCACCGATCGGGTGTCTGAAGCGACGCCTCGAAAGGATAACAATATGAAGCATGCCTCAGTCAGGTGTTTGAGCGACACCACATAAAGGGCTTATATATGTAAAAGGAATAACAAGCATGCGACAGTCGGGCGTCTGTGCGACACCACAGAGAGGGCTTATATATAAAAGGAATAACAAGCATGCCACAGTCGGTCGTTTGTGTGACACCACAGAAAGGGCTTATAAGTGAATGAGATAACAAGCATGCCACAGTCGAGCGTCTGAGCGACGCCACATAAAGGGCTTATATATAAACATAACCACAGTGAATATCCAGGAGGTGGTACCGTCCGAGGGTATTCGTTATTTCAAACAATGCAACGGTTAGTCCACAATGATAATAATCATAACCGTCATATATCACAAGTCATAATCAATATTCTGGTTTAGTAGTTTCTCCTCCGAAGTCCGACACTAAGACCGACACTTGACCCATCCCAGACTGTAATCCTTAACCATGGACACGGATATTCGAATAGGTTTAATATCTCTGCAGAGGGTGTACTCTTTACCCACGAGTAACGGATTTCTTTAGTTCATCGGAACTAATTCCGTCTACGGTCTTTTAGTCGAAAACACGACTGACTTGCACACACCAGCTTTTACTCATGTCTGGAATCACCCATGACAACTGTTAAGCAAAACTCTAAGTAGGGAGGCTACAACCTTGCATAGCATGGGATCAAATTTTTATCGCGCACTCTAAGGGGTGCCCCCCTCTCGGTCCCAACCGGAAACACCCATGCCCCCAGACCAGGTGGCACGCCTACCGGTTGCAACTGGTATCTTCCACCATAGCCTCTCTGTACGGTGTGTGCTAAGACAGGGGTTGACAACTTACTGAACCGTACCCTACCTTCGGCAGGGACAAGTGGCAGCACGAAAACAAGTGTGGGGGTTACTGGAACAAGACTCGATCTACGGCCGACTCAGGAGGCTTAAGTATTTCCTGCATGATTAGCTCAAGGATAATATTTCACATCCATCAGACACAACCACCACTCATCATACCTCCCCCTGCCCCACCGGTCATAACCGTCTCGACGAGGGACAAGCTCAGATCTATCCAAGAAAGAGGCTTTCCCGGATCCTTCCCGGTAGGCATGAGAGGCATATGAGGGTGATTGCTATCATAAGCATATCCATTTCCAACAGCAAGTATTTTCGTTATGCACTCAATGCGTATGATCATATCGTCACATAAAAAAATAACTAATGCTTCCTGCTGAGGTGGGGTTATAACCGTATCAAACAACCCACAAAATATTATGCCAAGGTTCAGAATGCTTTCCTTCAAGGTGTGGAGAGTCAGGGTGCATTCCAAAACTTTGAAAGTTTTCTTCTCTCTCCCACAAATCCTATTTTTGGAAATATTTAAATTAACACATAGTTTAAAAACAGTACAAAAAAGTTGCTTGGAAAATTTTGAAATAAATATGAAAATAAACTAGACAATATTTGAGGAACAACAGAAAAAGATTCAAGTCATTTGGATTCATATTTTAAAAGTTATAGCCAGTCAAAGTTTTGGTCAAATCTATTTTTAAATAAAACAAAAAAGAAAACGTTTCAAAAGGAATACGCTTTCGGGGTAGTGAAGACGTACTCTGGGGTTTACGTCTTCACTTATCCAGCATGGACCGGCTCGTGGTCACTGACAGTGGGTCCAGCGGGCCCACTGGTCAGGTTTGACTGGTCTCCACTCCCTCCCCTTTCCTCTGCCCGAGCGGGGGCGGGACTCCGGCGATCGTCGCCGGCGAACGGGGGCTCCTCGAGGGCATCCGAGGCCAGGGATGGATCCGCCACTCCTAGGCGGTCCTCCCGGTGGTCGACTGGCTGGCGGGGATGGAGGGAATCGCCAGCGGCGAGCTCCGCGGAGGAGAGAGCTTCGGGCAGGTTTGCGGCTCTGGGATACCGTGGCTCCCGACCGTGTTTGAGATGCTGGGCCGCTCCGCAGGGTCAAGGGGAGTCGAGCGGTGGTGTTGGAAAGGCGGGGGAGGCCCTGGCTGTGATGGACGGAGTTGGGGCGTGGCGGCGATCGAACCGGCCGGAGACGGAGAAGATGGCTCTCCTCCATTGATTTCGGGCTGCGGGTGTGCTGGGGGAGTGGCCTGAGGTTGCATGGGTGCTCGGAGGAGCTCGGGGGCCTCCTTTTATAGCGCAACAAGGTCGGTTCGTGGCGGCCGTGATAAGCTCGTCGGCGATCGCCGTTCTGTTCCTGCAGGCGACGTGGCGACGACGTGCGCTAGCGGACGGCCTTGCGGATGAGGTCGGGTTGTTCAAAGGGGGCAGCTGGCGCGCTGCTGCGGCTCGGGCGGCGCCGTCCACGGCAGAGCCCTGCTGCGGTCGTCGGCGGCTAGCGTCGGTGGCGCTGTGGGGCGCCAGGAGGAAGGGCCAGGCGGCTCTGAGGCGCGGGAGGAGTTGGGGCACTGGGTGCGGGCGGCCAAGGGGCAGCACGGGCACGGGACGGGTGGCAGCGAGACGCAACGGCTCGGTGCGCGCGTGTGCAAAACGTGCGCTCTGGGCACGCCCAGCGCACGCATGCTACATGCTCGACACAATGCCAGAGCTTGCTAGAGGATTAGGTTGGGGCTGGGGACTAGCATGCCTGGGTTAGGGTTAGTTAGGAGCTCAATGGACATGGTTGTTAGGTCAGATGATCAAGATCACAAAGCAAACCAATAATCATGCCAAATCTGCTCATACACTCAAGGTGTTTGACAGAATGCTAAGTGCATCTAGGCAACTCTTGGGGTGGCCCAAATTTCCAGATCATAGTCTCTCTAGATGATTGGGAGGGTGGTGAGGTCAGTTTGCCAAAATCTCAAACTTGTTAGTGTAAGTTTTGCAAATCCACAGTTTTGGACTGAAAGAAAAAGGCAGGCTTGCATGCATTTAAAGTCCTCCATGAGTCCACTCTCCTGGACTTAAGGGTTTTGCAAGCTGGGCTATAAGTAGGAAAAGAATCATAGCTAAAAGGGCAAGTTAAAACATGGTTGTTGTACAAATCACCATGCTGGACCAGAATGAAGAAGAGGTTGATTCACTCAAATTTTTCAAAGAACACAAAAGGGTTTTTGCATAAAGTTGAATAATATACTCCTATTAACATCCCATAATTTTGGTGGAGGCTAGAAAGAAATATTTAAATGGCTTGTAGTACAAAATTGCCCACTGGACCAGATTTGAAAATGGTGTAGAGCTCAAAATATTAAATGAATGAAATATATTTTTGCATAAAAGTGATTTAAAAGCATCACATGACATCTCCAAATTTTGGTCAAAATTTTAAATAAATTTATCAAGTGGTTGTAGTTCAAAAAGGCTCCAAAACAAATGAAAAATCATTTTAATGAATAAAGCTCACAGAGAATTAATTATGCAATTAAATTCCACTGATCATAGAAATGTTTTTCTTGAAAGGGCAAACAAGTCCAATAACATATTTGGAAAGTTTTTCATTTGAGGTAAAAACTCCATAATAATAGGGTAAAGAAAGGCCATGAAACCAAAAGAAAAACTAGAAAATAAAAGTTTAAATTTCCTGGCAAAATTTTAATTAATAAAATAAGGCCAAAAATTTTGGGGTGTGACATATTTTTGATATGTTCATAGGGAAAACTAAGTTCAAAGATGATGGTAGCAATGATGCAGACTGGGTCCGTGATCTGAAGATTATCCTCATCGCTGCACAGAAGAATATGTCCTTGATGCATCACTAGGTGACAGACCTATTCCAGGAGCAGATGTAGACATTATGAATGTTTGACAAGCTCGGTATGATGACTACTTGATAGTTCAGTGCACCATTCTTTAAGGCTTAGAACCGGGACTTCAAAAAAGTTTTGAACGCCACGGAGCATGTGAGATGTTCCAAGAGCTAAAATTTGTATTTCAGACTCATGCCCGTGTTGAGAGGTATGAGACCTCTGACAAGTACTTTGCCAACAAGATGGAGGAGAATAGCTCAACCAGTGAGAATGTGCTCAGAATGTCTGGGTACTACAATCACTTGAATCAAGTGGGAGTTGATCTTCTAGATAAGATATTGATTGACAAAGTTATCTAGTCACTATCACCAAGCTACTAGAACTTCATGATGAACTATAATATGCAAGGGATGACGAAAATGATTCTCAAGATCTTCGCGATGCTGAAATCGGCGATGGTAGAAATCAAGAAAGAGCATCAAGCGTTGATGGATAACAAGACCGCGAGTTTCAAGAAAAAGGGCAAGGGAAAAAAAGGGAACTTCAAGAAGAATGGCAAGTAAGTTGCCACTCCCACGAAGAAGCCCAAAGCTGGACCCAAGCCTGAAACTGAGTGCCTCTACTACAAAGGAAATGGTCACTAAAAGCGGAACTGCCCCAAATACTTGGCAGATAAGAAGGATGGCAAAGTGAACAAAGGTATATTTCATATACATGTTATTGATGTGTACCTTACTAGTATTCATAGTAGCCCCTTGGTATTTGATACCGGTTCAGTTCCTAAGATTAGTAACTCGAAACAGGATTTGCAGAATAAACAAAGACTAGTTAAGGGCGAGGTGACGATGTGTGCTGGAAGTGATTCCAAGGTTGATATGATCACCATCGCACAGTCCCTCTACCTTCGGGATTAGTGTTCCTAAATAAATGTTATTTGGTGTTTGCATTGAGCATGAATATGATTTGCTCATGTTTGTTGCAATACGGTTATTCATTTAAGTCAAAGAATAATTGTTGTTCTATTTACATGAATAAACCCTTCTATGGTCATACAACCAATGTGAATGGTTTATTGAATCTCGATCATAGTGATACACATATTCATAATATTGATGCCAAAAGATGCAAAGTTGATAATGATAGTGCAACATACTTGTGGCACTGCTATTTAGGTCATATTGGTGTAAAGTTCATCAAGAAACTCCATGTAGATGGTCTTTTGGAATCACTTGATTATGAATTGATGACCCACAAGTATAGGGGGGGTCTATCGTAGTCCATTCAATAAGTAACAGTGTCGAACCCAACGAGGAGTAGAAGGAAATGACAAGTGGTTTTCAGTAAGGTATTCTCTACAAGCACTGAATTTAACGATAACAGATAGTTTTGTGATAAGGTAATTCGTAACGGGTAACAAGTAAAAAAAGTAAACAAGCTGCAGCAAGGTGACCCAATCCTTTTTGTAGCAAAGTACAAGCCTGGACAAACTCTTATATAAAGGAAAGCGCTCCTGAGGACACATGGGAATTATCGTCAAGCTAGTTTTCATCATGCCCACATGATTCGCGTTCCTTACTTTGATAATTTGATATGTGGGTGGACCGGTGCTTGGGTACTGCCCTTCCTTGGACAAGCATCCCACTTATGATTAACCCCTCTCCCAAGCATCCGCAACTACGAAAGAAGAATTAAGGTAAACCTAACCATACCATGAAACATGTGGATCCAAATCAGCCCCTTACGAAGCAACGCATAAACTAGGGTTTAAGCTTCTGTCACTCTAGCAACCCATCATCTACTTATTACTTACCAATGCCTTCCCTAGGCCCAAATAATGGTGAAGTGTCATTTAGTCAATGTTCACATAACACCACTAGAGAAAATACAACATACATCTCATCAAAATATCGAACGAATACCAAATTCACATGACTACTTATAACAAGACTTCTCCCATGTCCTCGGGAACAAACATTGTTGAGGAACGTAGTAATTTCAAAAAAATTCCTACGCACATGCAAGATCATGGTGATGCATAGCAACGAGAGGGGAGAGTGTTGTCTACGTACCCTCGTAGACCGTAAGCGGAAGCGTTACGACAACATGGTTGATGTAATTGTACGTCTTCACGATCGACCGATCCTAGCACCGAAAGTACGGCACCTCCGCGATCTGCACACATTTGGCTCGGTGACATCCCACGAACTCACGATCTAGCAGAGTGTCGAGAGAGAGCTTCGTCAGCACGACGGCGTGATGACGGTAATGATGAAGCTACCGGCGCAGGGCTTCGCCTAAGCACTGCGACGATATGACCGAGGTGGATTATGGTGGAGGGGGACACCGCACACGGCTAAGAGATCAATGATCAACTTGTGTGTCTATGGGGTGCCCCCTGGCCACGTATATAAAGGATGAAGGAAGGAGGAGGCCGGCCCTCATAGGGCGCACCAAAAGTGTGGAGTCCTACTAGGACTCCCTAGTCCTAGTAGGATTCCACCTCCCACATGGAATAGGAAAAAGGGAAGGGAGAAGGAGAAGGAAGGAAGGGGCCCCCTTTCCCTAGTCCAATTCAGACTAGTCCATGAGGAAGGGGCGCAGCCACCCTTGAGGCCTTTCTCTCCTTTCCCGTATGGCCCATTAAGGCCCAATACGAATTCCCGTAACTCTCCGGTACTCAGAAAAATACCCGAATCACTCGGAACCTTTCCGATGTCCGAATATAGCCTTCCAATATATCAATCTTTATGTCTCGACCATTTTGAGACTCCTCTTCATGTCCCCGATCTCATCCGGGACTCTGAACAAACTTCGATCATCAAATCACATAACTCATAATACAAATCGTCACAGAACGTTAAGCATGCGGACCCTATGGGTTCGAGAACTATGTAGACATGACCGAGACTCATCTCCAGTCAATAACCAATAGCGGAACCTGGATGCTCATATTGGTTCCTACATATTCAACGAAGATCTTTATCGGTCAAACCGCATAACAACATACGTTGTTCCCTTTGTCATCGGTATGTTACTTGCCCAAGATTCGATCGTCATTATCTCAATACCTAGTTCAATCTCGTTACCGGCAAGTCCCTTTACTCGTTCCGTAATGCATCATCCCACAACTAACTCATTAGTCACATTTCTTGCAAGGCTTATAGTGATGTGCATTACCGAGAGGGCCCAGAGATACCTCTCCGATACACGGAGTGACAAATCCTAATCTCGACCTATGCCAACTCAACAAACACCATCGGAGACACTTGTAGAGCATCTTTATAATCACCCAGTTACGTTGTGACATTTGATAGCACACAAGGTGTTCCTCCGGTATTCGGGAGTCATAATCTCATAGTCTGAGGAACATGTATAAGTCATGTAGAAAGCAATAGCAATAAAACTGAGCGATCATTATGCTAAGCTAAGGGATGGGTCTTGTCCATCACATCATTCTCATAATGATGTGATCCTGTTATCAAATGACAACACATGTCCATGGTTAGGAAACCTTAACCATCTTTGATCAACGAGCTAGTCTAGTAGAGGCTCACTAGGGACACGATATTTGTTTATGTATTCACACATGTATTTAAGTTTCCGATCAATACAATTCTAGCATGAATAATAAACATTTATCATGAATAAGGAAATATAAAATAACAACTTTATTATTGCCTCTAGGGCATATTTCCTTCAAACATAACTACTCACAAATCATATTCATGTTCATAATCATAGGGGTATTAATATGCATAAAGGATCTGAACATATGATCTTCCACCGAATAAACCAACTAGCATCAACTACAAGGAGTAATCAACACTACTAGCAACCCACAGGTACCAATGTGAGGTTTTGAGACAAAGATCGGATACAAGAGATGAACTAGGGTTTGAGAGGAGATGGTGCCGGTGAAGATGTTGATGGAGATTGACCCCCTCCCGATGAGAGGATCGATGATGACGATTTCCCCCTCCCGGAGGGAAGTTTTCCTGGCAGAATAGCTCTGCTGGAGCCCTAGATTGGCTCTGCCTAGGTTCCACCGCGAGACAGCGACGCTTCGTCCCGAAAGCTTCCTTTTGATTTTTGCCAGGGCAAAAGACATATTATACCAGAAGATGGGCATCGGGGGGCTTCTACGTGGCCCACAAGGCAGGGGGCGCGCCCTCCACCCTCGTGGACATGGTTTGGCCCCCCTCTGGTGCTTTCTTCGCCCAATATTTTTAATATATTCCAAAACTGACTTTCATGGAGTTTCAAACTTTTGAAGTCGTGCAGAATAGGTCTCTAATATTTGCTCCTTTTCCAGTCCAGAATTCCAGCTGTCGGCATTCTCCCTCTTCATGTAAACCTTGTAAAATAAGAGAGAAAAGGCATAAGTATTCTGACATATGTGTAATAACAGCCCATAATGCAATAAATATCGATAGAAAAGCATGATGCAAAATGGACGTATCAACTCCCCCAAGCTTAGACCTCGCTTGTCCTCAAGCGGAAGCCGATATCGAAAAATATGTCCACATGTTTAGAGATAGAGGTGTCAATAAAAATAAAATACGGACATGAGGGCATCATGATCATTCTTAAAACAGCAGCATATATATATTGTCATATGATTTCTTATGTTGAAGTAACAATCTATTCACAATGTAAAGTATAAATCAGAAACTTCATTGAAAACTAACAAACTATAATCTCAGTCATTGAAGCAATTGCAATTTATCATAACATCGAAAAGAGTCAATATAAGAGCTTTTCAGCAAGTCCACATACTCACCTATCATTTAGTCTTTCACAATTGCTAACACTCACGGAATACTTATGGGTATGAAGTTTTAATCGGACATAGAGAAAGATAGGGGCATATAGTTTTGCCTCCCAACCTTTTACCTCAAAGGTAATGTCAACAATAATGCTTTATGAAAACCCACATCCAATTATATATATATATATATATATATATATATATATATATATATATATATATATATATATATATATATCAAGATCTTTCCAACACATAGTGCTTGCGAAAGGATAAAGTGTAAAAGGGAAAGGTGAATATCACCATGACTCTTGTATAAGGTCTAAGGCAAAATAAAAGATAGGACCTTCGCAGAGGGAAGCAGAGGTTGTCATGTGCTTTTATGGTTGGATGCACAAAATATTAATGCAAAAGAACGTCACTTTATATTGCCACTTGTGATAGGGACCTTTATTATGCAGTCCGTCGCTTTTATTTCTTCCATATCACAAGATCGTATAAAGCTTATTTTCTCCATATTAATAAATCTATTTAAAGTGCAATTTTTATTTCTTGCAATAATGACAACTTACTTGAAGGATCTTACTCAATCCATAGGTAGATATGGTGGACTCTCATGGCAAAACTGGGTTTAAGTATATTTGGAAGCACGGGTAGTATGTCTACTTGGTGCAAAGAATTTGGCTAGCATGAGGGGGAAAGGCAAGCTCAACATGTTGGATGATCCATGACAATATACTTTATTTCGGATATAAGAAAACATAACACATTACGTTGCCTTCCTATCAATTGCAATGATGACCGAAACTATGTTTGGCAACTCTTAACATCTTTTATTCTTCATACTCTTTATATGTGAAGTCATTACTTTTCATAAGATAAATATGATCTCTTTATTTCTTTTTGTTCTTTTTTTCTTTTATTCCCTCAAGATCGTAGCAAGATAACAAAGCCCTCGACTCAAAACTAATCTTTATTATATATAGCTCACAGACTCGATTACATAGAGGAATCATAAAGCAAAACTCAAAACTAGATCATACTAAAAACTTTATTCTACTAGATCAAGATATTACCAAAAGGGTCGAACTAAGAAAAACGGTAAAGATAGGAGTATGATGGTGATACGATACTAGAGCACGTCCCCCAAGCTTGGAAGTTGCCAAGGGGAGTGCCCATTCCCATGTGATTATGTCTCTTTCTTCAGAGGTGGTGATGATGGAGTTGTTGATGACGGGGTGTCGCACATCGATCGTAGAAGATCCTCCAACTTGCGGATAATACCCTTGAGTGCGGTGATATGCTCTTGCACCAAAAGATTTTCATGTGTGAGATACTTATTTTGTATGCGAGCTATCTCAATCATCTTGAAAGCTTCAATCTCAGTTGGGGTAAGATGATTGTAGTAAGGTTGAGAGAAGCCTTCTTCTTCTACTGTCGGGACTTGCTCCTTCGCGACCTCCTCGATCTTGTCATCTTCCTTGGTTTCTCGTATTTCTTCCCGCTTCACCTCTATCTTCATTAGCCAAGCATCGTCGCCCGTGTTGTTGGAGGAGGGGGACGACATGATGCCTGACCTTGAAAACTCTAGCAGAAAACAGCTCGGAATGAAAACAGAGGATATTTGCGAGGTACGGTGGTCAAAACCTTCGGGAGATTATATAATGAATTTTTACTGACTAAAAGAAGTATCGTGCAAGAAAACGGGGTCCGGAGGGCACACGAGGTGCCCACGAGGTAGGGGCGCCTAGTGGGGTAGGGCGCGCCCTCCACCCTCGTGGATTCCTCGTGTCCTTCCCGGACTTCTTCTTATTTTCCTATTTTCTTAAATATTCCAAAACGGAGAAAAATTGCTATTAGAACTATTTTCGAGTCGGTTTACCTACCGTACCACATACCTATTCCTTTTCAGAGTCTGAAACGTTCTGGAAAGTGTCCCTTATGTATTCCTCCGGGGTTACGGTTTCAATAACATTAGTTTCAACATTTATGGGATTACCTGAGATTTAATGTTTGATTCTTTGACCATTCACCACCTTTGGATTTGTGCCTTCGAAGTTGTTGATTTTTATGGCCCCGGGACGATAGACCTCCTCGATAACGTAAGGACCTTCCCATTTAGAGAGAAGTTTTCCTGTAAAAAAATCTTAAATGAGAGTTGTATAACAAAACATAATCACCTACGTTAAACTCATGCTTTCGTATCCTTTTGTCATGCCATCTTTTAACTTTTTCTTTAAACAGTTTGGCATTCTCATAGGCCTGGGTTCTCCACTCATCAAGTGAGCTAATGTCAACTAGTCTCTTCTCACCGGCAAGTTTGAAATCATAATTGAGCTCTTTAATGGCCCAATATGCCTTATGTTCTAGTTTGAGAGATAAGTGACATGCTTTTCCATAAACCATTTTATACAGAGACATCCCCATAGGATTTTTATATGTAGTTCTATAGGCCCATAATGCATCATCAAGTTTCTTGGACCAATTCTTCCTAGATCTATTAACAGTCTTTTGCAAAATTAATTTAATTTCTCTATTACCCAGTTCTACTTGACCACTAGACTGTGAGTGATAAGGAGATGCAATTCTATGATCAACATCATACTTAGCAAGCATTTTATGAAAAGCACCATGGATAAAATGTGAACCACCATCAGTCATTAAGTATCTAGGGACTCCAAACCTCAGAAAAATAACTTCTTTAAGCATCTTAATAGAGGTTTTATGATCAGCACTACTAGTTGGAATAGCTTCTACCCACTTAGTAACGTAATCAACAACAACTAAAATATGTGTATACCCATTAGAGGAAGGAAACGGACCCATATAATCAAAGCGCCAAACATCAAATGGTTCAATAACAAGTGAATAGTTCATAGGCATTTCTTGACGTCTACTAATATTACCAATTCTTTGACATTCATCACAAGACAAGACAAACTTACGGGCATCTTTGAAGAGAGTAGGCCAATAAAAACCGGATTGCAATACCTTATGTGCAGTTCTATCTCCAGCATGGTGTCCTCCATAATTTTCGGAGTGACACTTGCGTAGGATCTGTTCCTGTTCATGCTCAGGTACACAACATCTAATAACACCATCTGCTCCTTTATAAAGGTGTGGGTCATCCCAGAAGTAATGTCTTAAATCGTAGAAAAGCTTTTTCTTTTGCTGGTATGTGAAAGTAGGTGGTATAAATTTAACAACAATGTAGTTAGCATAATCAGCATACCATGGAGCAGTTCGAGAAGCATTTATGACAGCTAATTGTTCATCGGGAAAGCTATCATCAATAGGTAGTGGGTCATCAAGAACATTCTGTAACCTAGACAAGTTTTCTGTAGCCGGGTTCTCAGCTCCCTTTCTATCTATAATATGCAAATCAAATTCTTGTAGCAAGAGAACCCATCTAATAAGTCTAGGTTTATCATCTTTCTTTTCCATAAGATATTTAATAGCAGCATGATCAGTGTGAATAGTTACTTTGGAATCAACAATATAAGGTCTGAACTTATCACAAGCTACTACAACTTCTAAAAATTCTTTTTCAGTAGTAGCATAATTTCTCTGGGCACTGTCCAGAGTTTTACTAGCATATTGGATAACATTTAATTTCTTATCAACTCTTTGTCCTAGAACAGCACCTACAGCATAGTCACTAGCATCACACATAATTTCAAAGGGTAAACTCCAATCAGGTGGCTGAAAAATAGGTGCAAAAATCAAGGCTTTCTTAAGTATTTCAAATGCTTCTACACAATCATCATCAAAGACAAAAGGAACATCTTTTTGTAAGAGATTAGTCAGAGGCCTAGAAATTTTTGAGAAGTCTTTAATGAACCTCCTATAAAAACCGGCATGACCAAGGAAACTTCTTATACCTTTAATGTCCTTGGGACACGACATCTTTTCAATAGCATCAACTTTAGCTTTATCAATTTCGATACCTCTTTCAGATTTTTTATGCCCCAAGACAATACCTTCATTAACCATAAAGTGGCACTTCTCCCAATTCAAGACAAGATTAGTTTCTTCACATCTCTGCAAAACTCAATCAAGGTTGCTTAAGCAATCATCAAAAACAGGTTCCATACAAGGAGAAATCATCCATGAAAACCTCAACAATCTTTTCACAAAAGTCAGAGAATATAGCAGTCATACATCTTTCAAAGGTAGCAGGTGCATTACATAAACCAAACACTACAAAAAATACACTTCCATGATGATATGTGTTTGTCACAGTAGGTCGCATTTTCTGTCATGCATGTACATCCATGACGATTTTATGACAGAATCAAGATAGTCATACTTGTGCTGTCGTAGAAGTGTTCCATGACATTACCAAAATTATCATCACGGAAGTGTCCACTTCCATGACGATAAATCCCGCGTCACAGAAGTGCTTTCGTCAAGGGTGACCGACACGTGGCATCCACCGTAACGGAACGCCGTTAAGCTATCGGGTCGGGTTTTCGATCCGATAACCCGTTAACAGCCCCGACCAATGGGGATTTTCCACGTGTAAAATCATCATTGGCTGGAGGAAACACGTGTCGGCTCATCATTGGGACAGATGTCATCCACTCATTGGACAGAAGGCGCATATCATACGTCGACACGTGGCACGGCCCAACAGAGGCCCATTCCTGTGAAAAGGCCGGCCCGTTTGACTTGGTCAAAAGGTGGTGTGTCGGCCCATGTAAAGCCGGTTAACGGCCTGTTTGCATATAGCCCATTTACAGCCCGCTAACCCAAGGCCCGTTACACCCTATCCGAATTAGGCCCAGTAGCATCATCTGGGCCACCCAATATGATTCCAGCCCGTTTTCACTTCTGGCCCATGTATGGCCCATGACGTCTTTCGGCCCATATGAGGCCCTATGTAACTATTGGCCTATTAACGGCCCGTGGTGAAACTGGCCCGTAATGAACAGTGTATCACTTTACACCCAGTGTATCACTTTACACCCATTAACGGCCCGTGGTGAAACTGGCCCGTAATGAACAGTGTATCACTTTATACCCATTAACGACCCGTAATGAAACTGGCCCGTTATTCCATTCGGCCATTTCCAGCCCATGTTATCTTTCGGCCTTCTTAGAGCCCATTTATTCTTGGGCTCATTTCTAGCATTCGTTTACTGACGGACCGTTACTGTCATTTTCTGCTTATGAGCCAAATTCAGCCCGTGGTTACAGTCGGCCCGTTGGTGGTCCGTTAATACGTTGGGCCATTTTCATAGCGTCATCAAATATGGCCTATTAACGATGGCCCATTATGGTCGGCCCATGAACGGACGATTCCAACTCTAGCCCGTTTACGGCCATAATGCGGCATGTTATTGGCCCATGTTTGGTCAACAGATCATACTGCGCGTATAAGGCCCATTGATGATACGACCCGTAGAAGGCCCATAGTTTCTACGGCCCGTAGAAGGCCCATTGTTTCTACGGCCCGTAGAAGGCCCACTGTTTCTACGGCTCGTAGAAGGCCCACTGTTTCTACGGCCCATAGGAGGCCCGGTGTCACTACAATAAATATTAGCCCATGGTTATTGTGGCCTAGTTTTAAAAAATAGGTTATTGCAGCCACTAGCAAACCGCGGAAAAAGAACTGCAATGACTACAAGCAAACAAATAAACAAGACAACAAGGAAATAAATAAGCAAGCAACTTACGCTAGGCTATCACGGCTATCACACATATTACATCCACTGGGCATCAAAGTTCGCCACCAATGCAAATAAACGCGCCGACAAAAGAATATACAAAACTGAGAGCACTTCAGAAGGCACTAGGCCTGGCCAGGTCGGGCCCCCCAAACAACTGAAGAAGCTGAGTAGACCTCAGTTGTGTCAACGATAGATGCATCAACACTGGATTTAAGGCATGATGGTGCGCACGGCAGTCCTCTGACATCTTCATTGCATCTTTGACTTCAAGTCGGAGCTGAGCTGAAGCAAGCCTTTCCGCTTTAAGTTGAGACTGAAGAAGTCGAACTGATTGAGGCAGCGACTGCACAGAGGTTGTCTCACACCTGCTGGTGAGTAGCTTCAACTCACTGTCTTCATCAAGACAAGACCTTGGCGTCATCTCGCTGTCCTCAAGATGGTTTGTCTCACTATCTTCCCTAAAGTTCTGCCTGGCGTAAGAGATACGAGTCTGAAAGAGAAACAAGGAGACACGTAACAGGTTTCACAATTATATAAGCAAATAAATGGATCTGTTCTGCATAAGGAACATGTTTTTACAACTACAATTTGAAACTGGTAGTTGTTTCAAACATCCAATCAGATGTAAACAGCAAAGCAAACAACAATGGAGGAAATGATGCCTATCCAAATCTATACTAGAACAAAGTTTGAAGGCTTGAGAAGGATGAACTTACATTACATGTTAACACGGGCTGGACAAAGCCATTCTCCATGTTGATGGAAGGATAATTAAATAAATTCCCCAAAGAAAATTCTTTATAAGCGTTGCCATTATTCTACATTTTGGAAAGAGTAAATATAGATCAAATAATATTGGAAGAAACAGAGGATAATGAAGCTCAGGTGCAGACTGGTGATACATAATCAAATAGCAATTAATTAGGTACAGCGTTACAAGGCAAAAGGGAGAGAGGTACTGACAAGAGCAATGCAGAGCCCATTATTGTTTTGAGATCGTATGATCCTTTGAGCAAGGAGATTCATCTAAAATTAGTTTTCATACAAGAGAGAAGGTAAGGCACAAGAAAAAATTTAGGAGTTCAAATTTTGAATTGATATCATAGACAGTACCTGACGCTGGGCTCCCAGCAGTTCTAATAGGGGTTTGGCCACTGGAGTAGGGGTAAAGTGTGGTACAGTTGGGCCTGTGTTTTCTGTGGCTGGTGATCTATCTGATTTAACAGGTATCACTACCTTTTCCAAATACCTAGTTTGTACTCCTTGAGGATCTGCACTCACCCTCTTCCTTTTGGACATCTATTATGAAAGAACAACATTTGACTGGAAAAACATAGTGTGACGACACATGGAATAGGTACAGAAAATGGATAGGTATGGCATATACTCATATATGATGCTTAAACTAAGCAGATGGTGTAACAAAGTAGAAGTAATGCAAGAGGTCAGATGCAAAATATGTGCGACCAATACAACTTTGCAAAGTTAGAGCAAGCACCTTGATGGGTGAATAAGATAGGCCATCCTCCACCATTCCAAGTTTGTTAGCTAGTGGATCGTTCCACAATATTCCTCTCGTGCGCCCATTCTCGTATTCATTTTGATAATGTTCAATATCTGACATGCATGAAAACATAAAAACAAGTGAGATTTTATTTGTAATGCAGAAGTGATTCTAATCCAATACTGCCTCCCTGTAAACCCCTTTGTGCTATCTCTGCAATTCTTTTAAAAGATGCCATGCATGCTGTAATTTGTTGTGTGCATTAATATAATGTGGCCTACTACTCAAAATATGAGAGCTCCAGAAGTGATGACACTTCGCAGATGATAGCTTCAACATATAGTAAAGAAGAACAAGTCGACCTGACCTGACAGATTCAAAATATACTAAGGGAGAACAACTCGACCTGACCAGTCGACCGGAAGAGAAGAGTATCATCTTAAAGAAGAGCAGAAGAGCAAGCAGATTGAAGATATTACAAGTCTTTCAATACAATGTAGGTTGGCCACCCATGATGAACCAGAGCGCACAAAGAAATATTATTCTTTCCGGTCTCTCCATATGTGGCTCACATGCATTTTGAAACTAAAGTAGGAACATTTAGCTAACCAATTAAACATCTCTCAGTTTTACTAATATCAGCAACAATATCAGATATGAATTTGTACAACTAAGCTTGTTTAGCTGGATGGGTGGAGCAGTGCTATTACGACACGAACCACGTAGGCGGATTGTGGTCATCATAAAATGGGGAAAACATAAGCATGATGAGTACAGTGTTGACCGTGGCAGTGGGATGGCAGATCTGAAGCTGCAAACCGCGCAAATGGTAGTTAGCAACTAATGTTTGCTATGAAATAACAACTAAGATTTGGTATGGACAAGAAAGTACGGTCAACAAGTGACAAAGAAATGCAATTATGCTGTCTCTATATATGTCGCGACATGTATTTGGAAACTCAAGTGGGACCTTTAGCTAACCAATTAAATGTGTCAGTTAACTAATATCAGTATCATATCACAATCATATTTGAACAACTAAGCTTTTGAATTCTGAGTGTTGTGTTGTTTAGCTTGAAGGGTGGAGTAATGCTAGTACGACAGAAAGCACCTACGCAGATCATAGTAGAGTAGATAAAAGGGGAAAACCCCAAGCATCAAGAGAAAAATCAAGAAAGTGGAACTAGCTGGACCAGTGGGTGGCGCACATGCTTTTCGAAATGAATATAGGAACATTAGGTGACCAATTAAATGTTCTCTGTTTTAGTGATATGAGCATCATATCAGATTCGTATTTCAACACGTAAGCTTTGGGTTGAGGTCTTGAGGAGCAGTGCTAGCACGACACGAAGCACCTACGATGATGGTAGTGAATATAAAGGGGGGAAACCATAAGCTTTACGAGTATAGTGCCCGTGCCATGGCGGATCTGAAGGTGCAAACCGGACAACGCTACTTCGCAACCAATGTTTGCTTTCAACTAGCCACTACGATTTGGTACGGACAAGAAACGTATAGTAAACAATTACGATCTATTTTCTGGGTGAGATCAATAACTTAAGCACATATGGAAGAGTACCACCTCTCTTGCGATGCCGTGTAGGCCTATGCTGATACGTTGAGGGTGCTGTGGATGCGATGGCTGTCGGCGGTGGGGAAGAAGACTTTAGACGGCAGACGGCCGGGTCAGGGGATATATCCTGTTGCCGTGGACGAGGCGATCGTAGGAGAGGCAACGGCAAGGTGGACGACGGCGCCGATGAAGCAAGAGGAGGCGATGAAAGGATCCTGGTCCAACGCCGTGGATGAGAGACGTCCATCTCTTGCAGTGGACGACGGGGTAGGGGTAGCGGCTCCGGCAAGGTGGAGGATGGGGTGGCGGACGGAGGAGGCTGGCCGCAGCGCGGAGGTTGTCGTGCCGCCGACGGTGTATGAATGGGGAAATGGAGGGGAGGGGGGATCTCAAACTTTGGGACGTGCTTCTCTGAAATGGGGGAAAGTTACGAACTTATCCCCCGTTTAAAATTTCGGACATCGTGTCGGTTGGGGATAGGACGGTAATCTCGCATCTCCCAAATATTTGCCGGTAACTATTTCGGGCGAGGAGAGGGTGTTTTTCCACCCACGGTTGGCGCCCACGGTGTATGAACGGGGCTGACAGGTAGGGCAGTTGTGTCACGTCTGATGGAAGTTACACATCTGCCCCTATTTAAAATATTAGCCTACATCGATTTCGGACGAGGAGAGTTTGTTTTGCCGCCCACCGTGTATGGATGGGGAAATGGAGGAAGAGACACATGTCTTTCGGACGAGCTTGAATCAAATGTGTCTTGCCGCCCACGTTTGGCGCCCACCGTGTCTGAATGGGCTCAGAGGCTGTCGTGTCACGTCTAATTGAAGTTACTAGTCTACCCCTATCGACAGCAGTGTAAATCCGGTCGATAAGGATGTCAAGTGTTAGGGGTAGATAGTAATTTCCATCTCGCAAACACTTGCTTCTGGCAGCCCACAAATTATAGTGGGTGTTTGTCTGCTTCGTTCAAAACTTGGGAGAATTAGCATTCACGTTTGCCCTGGGACCTGGCAAACTAAATTCAAATCCAATTGGTATTCGATTACGAATATCCACAGATAATTATACATTTTGTTATTTATTTCTTCGAAACCACAACAAAGATCTATTCCACCTTTATATATGATTATGATTTAGAAATGTCGTGATCTTTGAATTCAGTAGGTTGGATACACTCTGAGTCAAACAGTTATTTCATCCAATACAATACGCTCACACGAAAAATAGTTCACCTTATGTCAATCATACAAGTACTGAGGATTACCTCACCTAAAAAATTCGGATCATTACAACACATGGACAACATAGGGGGTCTTGCAACATAATCCATTCAGAGACATGACACAACATGCAAGTACAATAATCTAATGAAAATTTCAACTGGTATCTAAAGAAGAACCGGGATTACCTTGGGCTTTAGATAGCAGAAACAGCAGGACCTCCTCTGTCTTCAAATGCCACATTCTTACTTTCTCCAATTCTTGGGTTGCTTGCATAATGCGTGCTGCTAATTCCGTAATTTCCAGCCTCAAGATAAAGATTACATCATTCATGGCAGCCACACCATCTCTTTCTGCCTCTAGTAGAGCCTCAAGCACTATAATATCTGTGCTCAGACTGCTCTCCGGCGGTGTTGCCTCTGAACTGCTACCATCTGGTTACATGGATGGCGCACTGCTTCCACAAATAGATTCTGGGGTTGTACATTGTGTCCTAGTGTGAACGGCATCCTGAAAGATTTCCGCTGGACATCAGTAAGAGATAGTTATCGTGTGATCCAGGCAGTAAGCTTACATGGTAAACGACGGACGAATTATTGCCGAGCATGGAAAACTATATTTAAATGGTTCGAAGCAGCATCAGCCGAAAATAAATTAAAATGGTAAGATGAAACTAGGGATGTAAGTGGCAAATAAATGACATCCGCCAGTCCCATCTAGTTAGTTTTTGCTACCTCCCTAGTTCATTTTCCTCAAAAAACAAAAACTCTTTTGAACTATCATACCACTAGTGGACTTTAATCGGGATTAAACGGGACCCAGTTGACATCCCTAGTTGAAAGGGAGTGTACAACCGCTATATTTAAGTTGCCAAGGCATCTAAGCTGTTGAAATAATCTGAGAAAGCACTTAACAGTGTGGCCTCATATAAACTACGAAGACAGTCTTGTGATGAAGTTGAGAGGAAAGTTAAGTACTCAAATGAAATAGGCATGCATTTCTTTACGATAGTACAGTAGACACTGCTGACATATTGGCCAACTCAAGTATAGCGTCACAACAAATAAGCATTTGAATCAAGCAATACAGTAAAGTAGACAACTGAACTATTTGTAATTCGGTAGGATTACACGTTGAGGGCACAAGCCAAGAAAGCAGCCCACTCGCATTACATTTCACATGTACTAAAACACACTGGCTTACCATATGTTGCTGTGAAGCCTAGCTGCTGTTGCAATGTTCATTGAAGATATCGTCAGCATCCCGTGGTTGCAGTGGCGGATCTACAAGGTATGACCCATATATACCATAGTCCATAAGAGATCAGGGGATGGGCCAGAAGGAAAGAAACGAAAAGCCCAACAACCACAACCTCGACTCGTTCGCACAGCCGTGGCCCGTGGACCGTGGTAGCCCGCGCACTGGCTCCCCGTCCCCAAATCCCCTCGCAGCTGCTCTATGCTCCAGCCAATCTCGTTGCCCTGACTTGCCGCCTGGATCCATGCCTCGCGGCGACTATGCCCGACCGCGCCCAGCCTAGTCCACACTCGACAGTCGGTGCTCGGCGCTCGGCAGCCGGCGTTCTGCAGCTGCAGCAGGCCAGCCGTCACCCTCCCAGCACGATTTGAGGTACCTTTGATGAGATTTCTGCTCGTTCCTCAATTTCCATTTACTCTTACTCATTGCTAGGCGTGCTTCCACCTACCAGTACTGCTCATTATGGATTTAGGCTTGCTATGCTCCTTTATGAATTGTAATGTAGTACTGCTGAATTCTGTCTAGGAATGTTACTACTTACTACTGAACTATTCCAGTTTGGGGCAAAAATAAATAAATCTATGTGGCATCTTGAGCTGTAATTTCCAAGAATTTTACTAATTACTACCAAATTGTTTCAGTCTAGGTCAAAAAATTGATACATTGTTCTCATTTTTTGAATCAATAAATGTCATTGTCACATTGAAGAACAGAATGGCAATCATGATCACATGATTGCATACATATATCAAATGTGGAAGAATGAACGCATGCAGGTAGTCTTTGAACTTTTCAAGGTATGCAGGATTCTTTTATGCAAAATTGAGACTTATTTGAGAAAAAATGATCAATTTATCTTGTGCTATTGGTAAATTAATTAGTACATTCGCAGTTGTAAAAAAATTATTAGGTTGGACCACCCTGGTTCAAAATCCTAGATCCGCCACTGCGTGGTTGCAAATCTAGTTGTTGTAGTTTATTCTGCACCATCTATTTAGGTAAAATTAATTTTAGTCGCATGCACTGGTCCGAATTGATCATCAATGGTTCATCTAAACTAATGAAAGAAGGGTGTGTGCATACATGACAATATATCTGCTTCCCTCTATTTTTATGCTTGTTCGAGGTGCCAGCCCCAAAAGAACAAATATTTTGCTTGATGGGGTTGGCAGCTCCATAATTAATAGAAGCATCAAATTAGTCATGCAACTTGGGAAGATCAAGAACACACAAACAAGTAATGAAAAGAGGCTCGGAGTAGTGATATAATAGCTAGCATCAGAAAATGTAGGGTAAAACGAACAAAAAGCAGCGGAACCACATGCTAGTTTGCTGATGTGTAATTAAGCATAGAGAACATTAAGCAGTCTGATGCAACCAACAGGTGGCATCAGAACAAAACTAAAGCATATTAACTATATGTGCACTGGTATATAATTTAGCACATATAACATGTTCACTGCCAGAAGTATGGCCCTACAGGTGCAAGCAGAATAAGGCGTCTCATGAAAAACTGAATGATACCGTGAAGAAATTCAAAGGTGCGGTGCTTATGCTAGGAAAGTGAACGTAGGCGCCGACCGTTGGATAATAGTACCTGATTCTCGGCGGCGTATGGGTATCGTTGTCATACTAGATAGCTAAGGATCGTCGATGGTGCTCGTGTTGCAGTTGAGTTTGGGCCGGCTGTCGCTGTCGCTAAAGCGGCTCCGGTGCTACGGTTGCGGCGCCTGTCGACATACAAGAAAGCTCATATGTGGTAAGTGAACAGTTGCACGATAAAGAGAAAAACCAAGGAGTACAAATCGAAATAACCTGATGAGGCTGCGGCGTCGGTAAAGCAGGGCCGGTGGAGTTGAATATGGCATCCGTGGAGCGGGTCCGGTGCAGTGGACGAAGGCTTCGGCGGGCGCGTTGTACAGTGCTTTCGGTGAGGCGGATCTGTTGCGGCGGACGAGGGCTTGTATGAAGGGCCAGAGAAGGGGCGGACGAGGGAGTCAGTGAAGGGCCTACGCTATGGTGGACAACGGCGCCGGTTAAGTAGATCCGGTGAGGTGGACCATGATGGCGGTCAAGGAGACCTGGAGCGGTGGACAAGCCAGTCACTGAAGCGGCTCCGGTGAAGTGGTGAGTTGGCAGTTGGGGGTTCCAAGGTGCGGAAGGTAGATCCGGCGGGGTGTGAGGTCCACCGCTGCGGCGGAGGACTAGATTCGGCGGCTTGCCGT
This sequence comes from Triticum aestivum, assembly GCF_018294505.1. Taxonomy (NCBI): domain Eukaryota; kingdom Viridiplantae; phylum Streptophyta; class Magnoliopsida; order Poales; family Poaceae; genus Triticum; species Triticum aestivum. The sequence goes on along the minus strand of NC_057800.1, from coordinate 679,055,939 downwards.
GGTTGGGTGGTCGGGGAGGGGAAGGGGAGGGGCTCTTAGGAAGAATGTTGGGGGCAAAGAGGGGAAAACAATGGAGTTACCAAAGCAGCCCTTTTCCGTTCATGTGGCAGGGGTAAAACAGGAATATCGCAGGGCTAAACTTTCAGGCACGTGATATTTCAATGTGAGCGGGAAGTTTGAAAGCTTTTGGCGCCTAAAATTATAAGTATTCTACTCTCGTACGGCCGACTATGATATCATGGCCGACAATTTGTTTGTTTTGCACGCGAAAAAATGTGCAAGTTTTGAAAATCAATGTCTCCAACTCGAAACTTAGATTGTCCATTCAATTCAAATATGGATCATTGAGCTACTACAAGCAAATACCTTCATACGGTCCAATTCAAATGAAATTCCAAATGTGTTTATCCTAAATATGATGACAAAAGCAAAAATGTGTATGTGTATGAATAAAGTGGATGATTATAAAGTTTGAACATGCCCGTATGTGTATATCTCTAGGTTTGATATATGAATTTGAAATCACGAAATCCCGGCTTAAAAAATGTACCTCTGTTTAAATGAATTACAAAAGCTAATGATGGAGTCGAATTCCAAAATTCCAATCTTAGGTTTGTAATTCTGGTACATCAAGGTATATCACGCATGTTCAAAAGTATCGTTATCTCATAGTACAAACTGTGAAACAAATTGATCAACCATGAGTACACAATATCTCAATTACGCTAAAGTCCCTCAAATATAGACACCTCACTCTTTATCTGAAGTAACCCCCTCCCCACCACCACCACCACACACACACACACACATAGAGAAGTCGTTCTCTCCCCCAAACACCAACACACGAGCACATTAACACCCCTCTCTCTTGTAAAGTCTGGACCCCAACATAGGTCTCTATCACTTTGTCTCTCGGGCATGCACACATCTCTTCCCTCACTCTCTAGGTCTCCCGCTATCTCTCTTACCCAAGCACACGCACTATGTAGAGTGTATATTTCCCATACACACAAAACGTCGCCCCCAACGTCTATCTCCCTAGTTATGTGGTTCTCTAGCACTCACCTCACACACCACCCCCACTGCAAACAAGCACACTTTGTCTCCTTGTGCACCACTCTCCTCTTTCTATCTCTCCCACATGCGGACCCGCCCCAGCTCCTTCCCTGTATACATATATGTCGTGACTCTTTGCATAGCTCCCTAATGTATAATCATTCTCGATTCCGCACATTGTTCTCTACACCATCTATTCTAGATCTCTCGTGAAGTCCCTATCACACACACGATGACTCGCTTCCCTTGCGTCTCCGTTCATAGGCCAATTTCGGACAACATCAACATTGTCTCCCTATATATACGCCATTTATGGACACAAACGACCCCTCTCGCCCCCTCTCTTCCTCTCTCTCTCTCTCCGTCGCTAGCTCTCTCTTTCTCTCGCTCTCATACCCCTCTCCCACACACACACTCGATATCTCTTCCAAATAGTCTGCTCCCCCCGCCCGCACCCGTGCTATCTCGCTACTACACATGTCACACCATTCCCCCTTCCCTTATACTAGGTTTACATCATTAGTGGTCTCTCTACTCCACATACACTCTCTCCCTCTCACACACAAACGTGTGCACGAACACACACAGACACGCACAAACACCCATTTATCTGGATCCTCATCTCTCCTCATGTCCGCATGTGTATCTCAGACACTCACTCTCTAATTATGTATATGTGTGTCCACATTACACAACACAAAGCCCCATGTACATGTATCTCTCTATCCTCCACACACATGGACACAAAGAATTTGTTATCATTGCCTCAGTCTCTAACATATCACACACGCACACTGTCTCTCTCTCTCTTGCAAACACGCTCAACAAGGGTTTCCCTGTGAATAACTTACCATCTATTCATCAACAGTCGTGGCAGTACAGGAAACACGAGACGTGAAAAATAATAAATCTACACGTGCTTAGACCACCTAGTATGACTACTAGGACTAGAGCAAGCCAAAAAGTGCGGCGCCGTCACCCCCTCCTTGTCGGCGATGGGAAAATCTTTGTTTTACACAGCCGAGAAGTCATTGTGCTAAGGCCCCACATGCCAAGGCGTTGAATAGAATGTGGATGCTAGTTTACGGATGCAAGTATCGATAATACGTTTGTATCTCCATACTTATATTTCTTCTCTTATAAAAAACCGAGTTGGTGATGATGGTACGTGTGCCATCTTGCAATATAGACCGTCCGATCTATATCTGACGGATGGAAATTAAACTAAAAGATACCCGCACCCCTCTCCACATTTGCAGACAAGGCCTTCCCTCGTTCATCCTTATCTCCAACAAACCTCATTGTTGACCAATTAAGAAAGGAAGCCTCTGGAACAAACTGGCCTGGTGGCCGCTGTCGGCGTCATCAATCCCCATGCCTCCGCTCAGTCCGACCACCAACCACCACTACACCCCACTCCTCTTCACATTATCTCATATTTCTTGAGATATCATTAGTTTTTACACATGGGATTACTCCCGCAAGGGTCAATCACAACAAGTGTTTTATAAAAAAATGCATCTTGATATTCCGTGCAATGCACGGATCTTGCTAGTACTCCTACACAAGACTAAGTTGGTGATGTTGGTGTGTCTGCCATCCGTCGTTTCTGACCATTAGATCTACATCTAACGATTGTGAGGTAAGTTGTTGCCTTTTCTCACCAACATCCCACTTGTCTACCAATTTGCAGAAAAACCCATAATTAGTATCTTAAAACCAACCACATCCCTCCCTGACCTCACCAAAACAGCCCAATGAATATATTCTAATTGAAAAAACATAATATATCTCTAGTGACATATGTATATCAAAATTAGAGTGTTTTGTACCAAGTTTGTGAATAAGTATTATTCTAATTATGATTCGTTGCAACAGACATGAACATTTCTAGTATTTCCAACCATGCATTTTTCCTAGTATTCCATAGTTTTGAGTTCTCCATCAAGATAATAGTCACTCTGGTTGATATTTACTTTCAATCATGTACACATATGCACTATGTAACTAGCCTTGCTTATTGGCTTCCAAAGCTTAACTTTCACTCCTACTTACAATATGTAGAGTATTTAACAAAAAACTACCACTTTCAACCAGCCCCAGGAAGAATCTATTGTACAAAAAATAGCAAAAACATACCCAAAATTTCTTAATCCACGCCAAAAAACTACCTAGTACTCCTACCAATTAGGTTCGTTTAAACCCATTTATGACAGGGTTGGCCCACACGTTCGTGCTGACGAGCCAGCTTAAATCAACACATTTTGTTTGACCGTTGACACGAGGGACCCACATCTGACCTTATATCATGTTATTCCCCCTCAAATCATTATTTTTCTTGAACATTACTTCTAACAGTACTGATGCGTGTTCGTCGATGGCGCCGGTGATGAGCGAGTTGGCCGCCGCTCCGCCGGACGGGCCGGACGCCGCGCTGGCCTCCGCACGGGTTAGCAGGCTGGCCCGAGCATGACTCACGAGCGAGCAAGATGCCGCGCTGGCCTTCGCTCGAGCCAGATGGCTGGCCTCAGTGCGGCGCGCGCGAGCAAGCCGCCGCGCTGCCGTGCCAATCTAGCTAGCAAACCTTGCAGACAAGCGGTTGGACGGAGCTATCTTGGCTAGCTAGCGGCCACGAGCGCCGAACGGAGCTGGCATCCGGGCTGTGGCAACATGGGCTCCGCACCACCGACGGTTTTCACCTTGCCTTCTGCCAGCGGCGGAAGCTGCGTCCCATGGCCGAGGATGACTAGGTGGACGGGCCGGAGGTAGGAGGTCACTCGAGGATTTTTGTTGGTAAGAGCATGTACAATGGTTGATAAGGTAGTCTTATCTTAAGTTTGCCACGTATGCAAGTGGTAGTAGTTTCTTGGCATTTTAGTGGTTTCTTGCATTATTAGAGCAAGTACAATAGAGCTGAGTCAGCGGGCTATAAGAAATAAACTAGTATATTTCTGCTTAGTTGGAGGAAAGAGAAGAAGAGAGAGAAGGTAAGCGGGCTCTTCGTGAAGAGCCAGCTCTAGCACATGCTCCTAGGCACTTTGTGAGAATGAGATGTGGGCCACATAATAAAAAAGTAGTACATGGCTCTCCCTCTCCTCTCCCTCTCCTCTCCTCTCCCACCCCACGAACTGATCTCCACCAGCAATGGCGGCCTCTAAAGATAGGGATCATGGATGGGATTCTACATTGGGACTTTGCTCCCGGTCTAGCCCTTGCAAAGCAGGTGAGGCACAGGTTTGGCACGACCGTCCATTTTTCCTCTTCCCAAGGCTCTAGGGAATTCTTTCTGGTGGTCACTTTCTCTTCAGCCTCCTTTCCTCTCTCGGTGGAATCCGTTGGTATTGCCTTGCAATGTTGTCTTGGGGGTTTAAGCTCTGGATTTCATGTTTCCAAGGTCAAGGATCATACCTTCCGTTTTTCGGTTGCAAGTAACAAAGTTGGACATTTCATCTACGGTCTGAGAGATCGAGTTTGGCCAGACTTCATTTGTCACTTTCATCTTTTTAATGGCCGGTATGCTAGAGCTCCGATCTCAGCTTCTTCCTGGCATTTGGATCAAGAACATTTGGACATCTCATCGCGTTCTCCTGTGGCGATCAAGCCCAACCTTAGATCACCGACGATGATTGGTTCCCCGATAACACAGTCTGCTCAGGTTCTTCGCAAATTCAACATTGTTCCAATTGACACCATGGTTTTCTCCAACAAGAATTCTTGCGAAGCTTCCTCATCTCGTCAAACGACTCATAATTTGAATTTGGCTGATCCACTGATTCAGCAGTGCCAATTGCCTACATCACCGGCTGCGGAATCACATATTCATTTAATGCAGCATTTTCTCCGTCAGGAGCAATTGGTGGACAGTCAGCCTGCGGAGTTCATTCTTTTGGGCAGCTTTAAATGCATACTTAATGTCCAATATCCACCGCTGCCACAATGTTTTCTTTTGTCCGCATTCAAATATGCACCTCCACATGAACACTGGCCTCCAATACTTTCTAATCAAAACAAGGCTGATCTGGCCCAAGCCCACTACTCGTTGGCAGATATAACAGAGCTTAACACGCAATGGGCCTCGCTCTGCTCAAAATGCCTGCAATGGGGACACAAAAAATCCAATTGCCTTGCACGCCTTATTTGCATTAATTGTTCGGCACCTGACCACAAGGCAATCAATTGCCATATTTCTGGCTCAAATATGCTTGCTCTTGACCAGGTTGGAGCTGGCCTAGGGAAACAAATCCCCAACGTCAATCCCGCTGCTTTGCCACCACTTACCTACAATCGACACAAGCGTACCACCGTCCGATGTCAATCCTGTGGATTCTATGGACACTTGGCGCGGCAATGTTTCCAAAGAAAGAAAGCGCAAAAGTGGAAATGGATTCCTAAATCCACTCGACCTACCGATTCTGCCCCTCACGCTCCGCCTTCCACCTCGATTGCCCAAACGTCTCGCCCCAGTCCACAGAGCACCTCCCCTGCCACCTATGCCATCACTCTGCCTCGCTCGCCATTGACGCCCCCACCCTCCTCGACCTCCACCATGGCAAACTACCCACTCAACCCCGTCCCCTTCCTGCCGCCTGGGTTTGCAGTGGAGCCTGGACCTGCGGATCGTCTGGTTCGGTCTGGGATGGTGGTCGGACCGATTGCGCCACTCAACCACGACTTCTTGGCGATTGCGGAAGCAAGCGCATATGTTCCTCTGCATCGCCGGGCTGCCGTTCGAATGGCGATTGAAGGTTTGCTGCATGAAGCGCATCTTTTTACCACTTAATGTAGTGATCATCCTCTGGGTATTGGAATCTTTGGTTTTGCAAGTTCTTTTTTGAGAGATACGGCTGTCAATACCCCGCTAGAACTTGAGGAGGAGGATTTGCTTATCACCTTTGTGCCGCATAATGAAGCTCTTAACAGACGCACCACCTCATTTGGCCCAGAGATTTGGTTGATGTTTTTTGGATTTCCTTACGATTACCAAACAGACTACTACATCACCAAGGCTTTAGGGGGTTATGGATCTCTTGTCAATTGGTACAATCCTCGCCAGGATAGACGGTACATGCTCATCAAAGCTCGCGTTATCCGTCTGAATCTCGTGCCCAAGAGTTTTATTGTTTGGCAGTTGGGAGGTGCACGAGACTGCTGGACGGTCCAGGTTACTATTTTGAGAAGCAATGACTGGAATGGGTTGCTACCTGATGTGCTGCCTCCAAATGAAGAACCTCCTCCCGCAGATGGCAATCCACATCCTCAGTTCGGGCCTGAACTCACTGCTGAACAGCTTTACCAGCAGCAAGTTCACAACTGGCTGGTACAGAATGCTGCCCCCAATCACCCTGTGCATCACAACAATGCAGAAGCTCCCAACCAAGAGTGGGCTCCCTGGCCTGAACCTCCAGCTCCTCCTATGCCACCCCACCTAATGAACTTCCAAGCCTGGCTGGCCTCTCAGGGTTTGACTGTTATGCATGGAGTGCTTCCTGACAATAATGTCACTGACAATCCTATGCAAGCATGGCATGAGGCAATTACTGAATCTTCTGAATATACATCCTCGGAAGAATCTGATGCCACTGTCTCCGACTTGCTTGTTATGCCAGTGACTTCTCCAGGAGCCTTTTCTGCTGCTCTGGCGGCTCCATCTGCTGCTGCTGACGTGGTTACCATCTCTGTCGACATTCATGACCAAGGTATGCGCTTTGGTCTATCTGCTCAGGGCGATTCCCTCATGGAAATCCTTTTGGCCAACCCTGTTCCCCGACAGCAACTCAATACTGCACTTTTCAATGCCATCCGGCCTATACTTGCTACAAGGGGACCATGGGCTGCTGGTTTTGGATTCAGACACGAGGTTATGCACTTTGAAGTTCAGGCACCACTTGTTGATCAGTCCAGGCTGGAACCACAGGGCTCCATGGAAGCTTCTCATGTGGTGCTGACTGAAACTGAGGATTCTGCCACTGTGGTGGTACAAACCAACACTTTCAGTTCTGATTTGGAGACTGATTCACACCTCATGGACTTGGCTGCACATCACTCTGAAACTCAGACTGGCCTGCTTCAGATTGCAACAGGTGCCATTTCTGAAACTACAATCAGTGCGGTGGGTTCTTCAGCTCATAAACGCAAAGGAAAGGCGCCAGTCCCCATTGACACTTCCACTCTCCGTCGCAGCACTCGTACTAACAAATATGATGGATTTCGCACCACCTCTTTGTCTGAAGCCAAGGTCTCTAAATCCAAGGTAAAACCGCGCACTGTTCCTACAGCCGTCTCTGCTGGTCCTGCAACTGCTGCTTCAAATCAGATGGCTCCTGAAGATCTCCCTCCTCCAACTGACATTGCCACAATGCAAGCCATTGGCACAAATCTATGTGCTATCCCGGAGGAGGAGCTCACGGTTGCTGCTTTCACTGAAGACCCGGCGGGGACCTCTTCATCAACCTCAGCTTGATTCCTCGCTTTATTTCTTCGCTTAATGGCTCTTTTGCAGTCGTGGAACGTACTTTGTTGGAATATTCGTGGTCTTAATGCGGACAAAAAGCGCTTAGCCTTATCTAATGCGATCCAGTCTAGTGGATGTGCGATTATCTGTCTTCAAGAGACTAAAATGCAGACGTTTGATGCTAGCACTCTCAAGTTGATTTGTCCAAAACGCTTTGATAAATTTGCGTATATCCCGTCTGTCGGAGCGTCGGGGGGAATTGTTACGATCTGGAATAGTGCTCTCTTCTCTGGTACGATTGCCTTTGAGGAACAATTTGCGTTAGGCGTCACCTTCACTTCCACTCAAAATGCGCGTACTTGGACGTTGGTTAACATCTACGGCCCGTGTCAAGGGGAGTAGCGTAATACTTACACTAAATGGTTGTTTGACTTGACAATTCCGCTGACTGAAGATTGGCTACTGCTTGGAGACTTCAATTTCATTCGATCGCCTAACAATCGAAACCTACCAGGGGGAAACGCCCAGGATATGTTTACTTTCAACGACTTCATCCGTGAGCAAGACTTAACTGAACTTCCTATTAAAGGTAGGGCTTACACCTGGTCGAACATGCAGATCAACCCCCTGCTCGAACAACTAGACTGGTTCTTCACCTCGCTCAACTGGACGAAATCCTTCCCCAATACCATGGTAAACCCTTTGGGCCGCCCTGTATCTGATCAGATTCCCTGCTCCGTGGTCATTCAATCCACAATCCCCCGGAGCAAGATCTTCCGGTTTGAAACCTACTGGATTGCGCACCCTGGCTTTATGCAGACTGTGGAGGATGCTTGGAATAAACCCATAAAGTTTGGCAAAGACAAAAATGCAGCTTCGATCCTTTGTCAAAAGCTGAAAGCTGTCAGATACGCCCTATCCCACTGGAGCAAAAAGATTTCCCGCCTAAAAATTGCCATTGAGAACTCAAATAAGGCCCTTCTTGAGCTGGATAGTCTTGAAGAACGACGTACACTTTCGATCCCTGAGCGTAACTTCAAAAAAATCCTCAAAAAACACCTCCTACGACTCCTTAGTTACCAAAAGGAGTACTGGAAGAAGAGATGCACAATCCGTTGGATTAAGTTTGGCGATGAAAACTCGAAATTTTTTCAAGCTGTTGCCACGGAACGATTCAGACGAAACTGCATTGCTACCCTAAAATCTGAAAATGGGTATACCGTCAAGGATCATGCAAGTAAAGAAGCTATCTTATTTCAAGCCTTCAAACAAAGGCTGGGTTCTTGCTCGAAACCTAACATGAAACTCAACCTATCGTCTCTGCTCCGTCACCAAGTGGACTTTGATAGCCTCACTGCCCCGTTTGCAACACATGAAATTGATGCTGCGATTAAGGAAATGCCCCCGGACAAAGCCCCGGGCCCGGATGGTTTCAATGGAGCCTTTCTGAAAGCTTGTTGGCCTATCATTAAAAATGATTTCTACAACTTATGCAATGAATTTCACAGAGGAGACTTGAATCTTGAAAGCGTAAATTATGGTTATATCACTCTGATACCAAAGAATGCCTCCCAGGAGACGGTCAATGACTTCCGCCCAATCACTTTGCTCAATTGTTGCCTTAAGCTGATCACCAAACTACTGGCCAATCGTCTCCAAAAAATCATCTTGCAGATAGTCCACCGTAATCAGTACGGGTTCTTGCGTGGACGATCCATACATGACTGCTTAGCGTGGGCCTTCGAGTATATTCACCAGTGTCAAGCCTCGCAAAATGAGATTATCCTACTGAAACTTGATTTTGCCAAAGCCTTTGACACTATTCAACACTCGGCTATGCTCCACATTATGAAAAAAGTGGGTTTCAATGACAAATGGCTCCACTGGATGCAAAGTATCTTCAATTTTGGCAAATCCCCAGTCATTCTAAATGGTACTCCGGGAAGTTCTTTCCTATGCAAGTGCGGTGTGCGACAAGGTGACCCCCTCTCGCCTCTGATATTTGTTATAGCTGCGGATCTCCTTCAATCTGCAATCAACGAGGCTCTTCGGAATAATATCCTGGACTTACCGATCCAACGTGACACTAACGGGGATTACCCAGTTATCCAATACGCGTATGACACACTCATCATCCTGCCAGCTTGCACCCGGCAACTCACCAAGATTAAGGAAATTCTGGAGGATTACGTCACGTTAGTAGGGCTCAAAATCAACTTCCATAAGTCCACACTTGTGCCAATTAACACGCCTCCTGACAAATGCAAAGAACTGGCTGAGCTGTTAGGTTGCACAGTGGGTTCCATGCCGTTCACATATCTGGGGCTGCCCCTAGGCACCACTCGTCCGACCGTGCTGGATCTGGCTCCGCTTGTTTGCAAAGCAGAAAGAAACATTACGGCTGCTATGTCTCTAATGCCGTACGCGGGGAAACTTGCTCTAATGAATTCGTTGGTAACCTCTCTTATCATGTTCACTATGGGTACCATTCGCATCCCACCAAAAATTGTGGCCCAACTAGACAAGATCAGAAGGCATTGCCTATGGCAAAAACGGACCGAAGATGGGACCAAGAGCAATTCTCTTGCGGCTTGGGACATGGTCTGCAGGCCTAAGAAAAATGGTGGACTGGGAGTTGTCAACCTCAAAATACAGAATGACGCTTTGCTGCTTAAGTTTCTCCACAAGTTTTACAACAGGCATGATATCCCTTGGATACATCTCATTTGGGATTCCTACTATGGTGACTCCATCCCTCATGCACATGATGCATGTGGCTCCTTCTGGTGGAAAGACTTAACTCAGCTAATGCCCATATATCGCGGCGTCACACACGTAAAAATTGGGAATGGATCTTCTACGCTCTTTTGGAAAGATAATTGGAGCCAGTCCATATATGCTGATAGTTGCCCGAGAGCCTACTCATATGCTATCTCTGAAGATGTCTCGGTACAACACATTTTCACGTCCCCCCATCTGCAGGAAAACTTTCAACTCCCGCTTTCTATTCAGGCCCATGATGAGCTGCGATCCATCCAACTTGAAGTGGCCGAAAACACTCTTACGGAGGAACATGACACCTGGCAGTGTATTTGGGGTGGCAATACTTTCCAGACATCATCATACTACAGATTCTACTTCAGAGATGTAACTGCCCATGAAGCCTTCGGTTGGTTATGGAAAGCAAAGTGTACTCCCAAGCTCAAAACATTCGGGTGGTTCCTGCTGGTTGATCGCCTCAACACCAGAAACATGCTCAAGAGGAGGCACTACAACATTGGGACAAACTTCGACTGCCTCCTTTGTGGCCAACATGTTGAAGAAACGGTGGAACACCTCTTCTTTCACTGCACATTTAGTCAGGAATGTTGGCTATATCTTGGCTTCAACTGGTCTTTGCAGCATGACAGACTTGACATGATCAAACATCAAAAGACCGTGCACCCTAGAAAGATGTGGATGGATATTTTTTTGACGTCGGCCTGGAGTCTCTGGAAGGAGAGAAACAACCACCACTTTAGGAAAATTAAGCCATCAGTTGCTTCCTGGAAACAGAGGTTTAAGTTGGACTTTGACAATCTTAGATATAGAGTGAAACCTTCCAAACAACATATTGTATCTGCCATAGTTGGGTCCATACAGTAGGCGTCTTGTAACCTAGGGTGTCCCATGGTGGTGCCTCAACCACCCATGTATGTAAATCACACATGTAACTATTCCCCCTGAGGTTTTAGTAATATATATGAAGTAGGAGCCTTTCCTACTGTCTTCACAGTCAAAAAAAAAAAAAAGTAGTACACTCTTTTGATCTATTATTGTACATGTTGGCTATAAGATGGGCTGTAGATGACATGGCACTGGCTTATAGCCAGCAGCTGGCTATGCTATTAACCATGCTCTTAGGGGTTTCTTGTAAGGAACAATGTACGTACTACTAGCGACAAAAGGCGATTCTAGGTTGTGTTGTACTCCAACGAGTACTACTAGTGGTTGCGGGAGTGTATACCTTGTTTTGTGGGTTCTTTCCCGGCCGAACGCATGGCGGCCTTTTTTTAATAGTACTACTACACTTTGCTGCGAGCCAATATTTTACACAGGTAGTTTGAGTTTTGAAGTCAAACGGACGTGCGGCCCCACAATCTGGGTGCACTGGACAGCCTAGCCACGTGAACGGGTTTTCCTTCCCAGCATCCCGTGGCTCGCGTGCTCGCCCTAGCCGCACCTCGCTTGCAGCTTCCTCATCAGCTAGTAGCATATTTAAACTAGCGCCTCCCAATTAAGCCCGAGGAGCCGGAAAAGCCTCGCGGGGCATTGGGAACTGTGCAATATGGCTCTGTACGTAAAGTGCTCTACTACTACTCTGTAGCTTGTGGCGTTGCATGCATGGACTTCACTCCGTTATCGACTCTACTATAAAAGAAATTCCTCTTGACGTGTTTTTTTAAACGGAGGCAAAAGCTTTGCTTCATCTCATTCATAAAGAAGGAACTACTAACAAAGTTCGACGAGATCCATTACACCTCCACAAAATGGAAACGAAAAGCCTAGTCTCGTTGTATCAAATAACTCAAATGTTCTGCCCCCGCAGTAACCATCGCTGATAAACAGGCTGCTAGTGTGTGCGTGAGAGGAGCGGCTGAGTAGGCCAGCTACGTGAGTGGAGCAGCTAAATAGAGCACCGAGAGTACCCACTAGGCCACTACGCAGGTGTACTTCCCCTGCATTGATAGTACAGCGATGGTTCTAGAGAACAGTAGTACCCTCCACTTCCAACTGTAGCTCCTTGGCCCGGAGATTCAAGAGTTCAAAACTGGTGCACTATACTAGACTAGACTATAAGTACAGTACATCGCACTACTAGTTGAGAAAAGTAGTACTAGTACTGCTGCAGTACGAGTACGTACTCCTCTGTCACATAATGTAAGATGTTTTTTGACACTAGTTGGCGTGTACAAAAAATGGCAAAAACATACCCAAAATTTCTTAATCCACGCCAAAAACCACTACCTAGTGCCAAAAATTTCTTACTAGTGCTATTATTTACAGTATAATGCAATCCCATAACGTTCCATAATGCTAGTGCTAGTAGTAAATAATAGCCTCACCCTTCGCTGATCTACAGTTGGAAGGGATGAGGCCCTGCGGTTACTACGCTCTTATTTCCTCCTCGCTAGTTCCCCTCCCCCCGAAGAGAAGGCAGTTCGTCGCTGCTCCCATGAATTCGCCAGGCGGTTCTCCTCCTCGTCGGGGTTGGGAGACCTTGGACGACGATCCTCTGGGAGAAATCGCACGCCGCTCCGACGCCCTCACCGCCACAAGACTCGGTGCTTCCTGCACCAACTTTTTCAAGACGCTGCTTAAATAGGCTTGGGAAAAGGCCATGCTTGTTGGTCTTCCATGCGTCCTCGAGGAGAATGTTCTTCTATGGGACAATCCTTCGAACAGTCCACCGCTCCCTGGCCATGGTTGCACGTTGACTCCGCTAGAGTCGCCGACGTTGAGAGGTAGTCGGATTTTGTCGATGAGCAGGTCAGTAATGGAGTTTGATCATGTAGTACTTAGTTATTCCATTTCCATCCTGTAATTTCTCCGCTGCCCACCGTCTTATATATAGGTATGGGTCGGTGCCAACAAAGATTGGCTTGCATACCTCCGGCCGGATACCACCATGATTTTGCGCAACATCCACAGTAGTTTGGCCGTTCCGGTAGACCCCTTCTCCACCATTGGGATCGGCCTTCCGGACTGGCTGGGCAAGAATACGTATGATGATGCCTACATGAGATTGAAGAAGATGGCAATTGCGGACCCTCCGACAAAGCGACGCGGCTACAAAGATTACTATCTCATCGCGGTGTTCGACATAAGGACTGCCATCAATGCAAGAGGCAGTAACAGCAGAGGATGGCGCATGTTAGCGGCGGCAGATTTGTACCCCTACACGTTCGAAGACGACGTGCACCATCTAGGCCGCATCTTCGCGGTGACAAGCCAGGGGACTTGTTTCATCTGGTTGCCATCCTACGGTATGAGAGATTACAAACAGAATGCGCAAACCATCATTTGCATCCCTAACGGTACTCCATTATTTTGCAGGGACCAGTCATACCCCGATCAAAATAAGATCGCCGATCTTGGATGTGCATTTGCATCTGCGATTCGGTCTAACCTGGAACCTTGTAGCTGACTTTGGCATATTGGGATCAACTATCTTAGCAGTCGTTACCCATGGTACCACTGATGTGCAACATGGTCACACAATCTACTACGATCGGACCGTCACCATCTACCCAGGTATTCCATTTTTTAACCCTCTCGCCTTCTCTTTCATTGTTGTACTAGTAGTATACTTTGTACTACTAGTAGGAATACTTTTTACCTTGGAGGACGCGTATAGCTAGCTAGGCCCTTGAAGACTTGAACCCACTAGCTGCCACCATTTTTGTTTTTCCATGTCTTACTATCTCATCCATGTCTTACTATATAATAAGCCGGTTATTTTACTTCCTCTATACCGGAGTAGTACTATTTGCTGCACAGTATTACTGACCACCATATTTGAGCACAACATTATTATGCATGAACCTTGACTATGTACGTCACCATGTATCCAGATCTGGGATGTTGCGTGTACCAGATGAACGGCGCCGAGTTCGACCCCCGTGATGCTACATGGGTGCCGAGGAACACTCTTGGAGATTACTCGCTTTTCATCGGGGACAGCTACCACATTGTGAAGCGGATGCCACCTTCCGTGCATGACATGGAAGGCCTGCAGTTCATGAAGCATGGTTGTGTCTTCAGTGCACACCACCGGATGAACGACATGTTGGGACACGCTATCCCTGATTTATGCCACTTCAGCTTGGATGAGTCTCCATCGTGTGGAACCGGACTCCCTTTGCCCTCCGCGATGGATCGTGCCATCCATGAAGAACACCTGGGACTGGAACGTAGAGGAGGACATGTAGCCCATCTATAACGTGTAAGTGGAGTACGGTAATTGTGAACGGTAGCATCATACAGTAGCATCATTCGCTATAGTTGTAGTACACTCCTACTAGGACGACAACTCCTATAAAACCTTGTGCTTGGCTCTTTCCCTCTTCGGGAGGTTCAATAGTTCGTACTCATGTGAACCTTGCACTTGGCTCTTCGCCTCTTCGGAAGGTCCAACAATGATGATACTACAGTACAATATGCTTTTGGCAATCTGACACCGATTGAACTATTGCACGTCCACCGCGAGGGCGAGGGAGAGGGAGAGGGCGCTGTAGTCAAAAACCTCTCCTCGTCCTGCGAACCACCGCGCACATGGGCGAGGGAGAGGCGTAGTAAGCAAGCTTCTCCTTGTTCGGCGAGTTGACGGGACACATCAAAGCAGTACTAGTACTGGTAGTACTAGTCCATACTGCGTCCTTTCCGATTAATATGGATTAATTTGAAACGAGAAAAATACACTGGCGGTCAACGTATGTAACAATACGCTCTTTATGGTCACTATATATAGTTTTGTGGCGATTATACGATCACTAGCTCATCGTAGAGCACCGTATTGCACCCTACTGACCGGCCACATAGTCGACGTGGCACTTTGTTGACTGGTTAAATTGTCACCTGGTTTCTGGGTCCCACCTGTCAGTTGGTAGAGTAAAGAAATCAGTTAAACAAAACTTTACGCAGGCGCGACACGAGTCCAACCCTTGCGCGCGAACCGCCCTGGCTGTGTATGTGAGTGCATGCACATGTCCTCCCTCGGTCTTCCAACAAAGAGTGTACATCGGCTATAAAACAAAGAGTGTAGTACATGATGTACATCTACACTTACAATGCATTTAGCCTTTAATCTAAATCGATATTGATTGACTAATGCACCAACTTGTGCTGTAGGTATAGGCTACATGTCCATCCTTAATTACAGCATGCAACGGCCTTCATTTAATCTTCTTATCTCAATGGTCGCATGCACACATAAGTCTGCTACTTTTGGGCGTTAATTATGCCCTGGTCAATGTGTAAATCTCTAAATGTATAGTCTTTCACGGACATAGGGAGTAGGTTGAGCACTTGAGCGTGAGCGTGTGTGTTGCTCGTGTGCTGTGTGTTGCATGGGTGCATGAGTGTTGCGTGCATCCATGTGTACGTGTGAGTGTTGCATGTTGCATGCATGCATGCATGGGGCTTACTCCCTCCCACTGACATGTTCATATTTCAAGCTTCCTCTGTTCCCTCCATATGGTGATACTCCCTCTGTTCCCAAATAGTACGAAGTAAAAGCCTCCCTCTGTTCCCAAATACGGAGTATTTGTCTTTCTACAGATTTCAACAAGTGACTAGGTACGGAGCAAAATGAGTGAAGTGAGCGTAGAGGCATAGGGATATTGTAGAAAGGAAGTCCTCGCGATCCATTATTCCCCCTCTCGGTCAGAGAGAACTATTCAACTAGTCTTCGCAGTGAAGTGACAATACACGTTGCAGCAGATGGGACACGTAATTAATAAGCTGAACCAGCGTGTTGGTGTTACTAAATCAGCCTTACCTAGTACTGCCATCATGTTTTCCATTAGAGCACGCTTCCGCAAATACGCCTACGCACCTCTGTTCTCCATTAACTGACATATGGGCCCTGTTGTGGTAGACCCACATGTCATCGGTGTAACTATTTACACTTCGAAGGACGGTATATCCTGGTAGTAGTACAAGTAGAATTGAGATTGAATGCACTTTCTTCCCCGTCTTCCACTCTTCTTCCTCCTCTCTTCTTCTTCCTCCTCTCTTCCCCATCGTCGGCCGCACACCATTTACCCCCGCTCACTGCTCGCCCGCCCGCGCCATCTTCGTTGGTAGATCGCGCGTACCATATCCCCCCGCTCACTGCTCGGCCACACGAGGAGAAGCTTCTTTGCTCGCCCGCCCAAATCCACTTCCCCGCTGGCTCACAGGCATAGAAAACCCCAATGGCAGAACCGACTGACACGCAGAGCCGCGATTGGAATTCCCTCCCCGATGTTCTCTTGGAGCAGATCTGTAGTCGTATGGACCTACTCAGCACCGTCCGTCTAGCCGCATGCTCGGTGTCTTTGTACAGTCTACTCATCTGCAACCGGCCGGCTCTTTTCAAGACACCCTGCTTGCTGATGCCCGATCCTCGCAGGTGGCCCAGACACCGACTTGACGATCCTATGGAGGTTGTCGTGGTGCCCCTCGACATGCTACCACTACCCGTCCACCTGTCCTTCATGCACGACCACTACTGGGCGGGCATGAAGGCCAACTGGATCGTCCTCATCCACCACACCGGTAGTCCGTGGTGTCTCGTGGATATCTACACCCAGCGAGAGATCACCTGTCGGTGTCAAAACCGGCGGATCTCGGGTAGGGGGTCCCGAACTGTGCGTCTAAGCCGGATGGTAATAGGAGACAAGGGACACGATGTTTTTACCCAGGTTCGGGCCCTCTCGTTGGAGGTAAAACCCTACTCCTGCTTCATTAATATTGATGATATGGGTAGTACAAGAGTAGATCTACCACGAGATCAAGGAGGCTAAACCCTAGAAGCTAGCCTATGGTATGATTGTTGTATGATGGAGTTGTCATATGGACTAGAACCCTCCGGTTTATATAGACACCGGATAGGGTTAGGGTTACACAGAGTCGGTTACAATGGTAGGAGATCTTGAATATCCGCATCGCCAAGCTTTCCTTCCACGCCAAGGAAAGTTCCATCCGGACACGGGACGAAGTCTTCAATCTTGTATCTTCATAGTCCTGGAGTCCGGCTGAAGGTATAGTCCGGCTACCTGAACACCCCCTAATCCAGGACTCCCTCAGTAGCCCCTAAACCACGCTTCAATGACGACGAGTCCGGCGCGTAGATTGTCTTCGGCTTTGCAAGGCGGGTTCCTCCTCCAATTTCTTCAAGAAGATTTTAAACACCAAGGATAGTGTCCGGCTCTGCAAAATAAGTTTCCACATAGTGCCATAGAGAGAATAATATTAACACAAATCAAATCTACTGACGTATTCCGCAGTGTGTCATCACACTACGGCCAAGTCTTTTACTCGAATCGTTTTTACTTTTCCACCTCAGCGCATTTTGCGAGGCGGTTTCCTTGGCACGTCTTGTCAAAGCAGAGATCATGTCCCCCCCTTTTACGGGATTCTCATCAATACGGACGTGGGTAACCCAACCGCGCCATTTATCACGGCGCCTGGAAGGCAAGCGAGTTTTACTAGGCTGGTGGGGACGCACAACCGCATCCGCCCATATAAGGGGATAAGGATCCACCTTTTTACCTACGCCTTCTTCCTCCTTTGCCTATCCATCTCCTGCACACTCGAGCACCAGCGCCCAAGCCAGCACTTCCCACCTCAACCTTCTCCAGCAATGTCCAGAGCAGGAGGCAAGTGGATGGTCTCCTCCGTCACGGAGGGCCATGTCAAAAAGCTAAGGAAGGCCGGATACTTGTCCAAAGACATCATGCACCGGCTTCCCGAGAAGGGGCAGCTTCTCCCCACCCCAAGGCCCCATGAGAGGGTAGTGTTCCTTCCCCACTTCCTCTGCGGACTGGGTTTTCCACTCCACCCATTTGTCCGGGGGCTCATGTTCTACTACAGCCTGGATTTCCGCGATCTGGCCCCGAACTTCATCCTCAACATCTCGGCGTTTATCGTCGTGTGCGAGGCTTTCCTCCGCGTCCGCCCCCCATTTCGGCCTCTGGCTCAAGACCTTCAACGTCAAGCCCAAGGTGGTGCGCGGAAGCCAGGTGGAGTGCGGAGGCGCCATGGCGGGCAAGATGACCAACGTCCTATGGCTCGAGGGCTCGTTTGTGGAGACCCTGAAGGGGTGGCAATCCGGGTGGTTTTATATCACCGAGCCACGCGATCCGAAATGGATCGCAGCCCTCGAGTTCCGATCTGGACCCCCCACGCGGCTTATGTCCTAGAAAGAGACGGGCCTGTCATGGGGTGACGAAAAAGAGGTGACCGGACTGTAGTCATGCATCCAGTCCCTGGTGAACAAGCCAATCAAGCTTGTTAATGTAGTCCAGGTTATGCTCGTCCGCCGGATCCTCCCGTGTCAACAACGGGACTTCAATCTGTGGGAGTTCGACCCGGCGCAGCACCGAACCCTTAACAGGCTCTTCGACACGACGTACAAAGACGTCTAGAAGGTGCTAACCAAAGGCACCGAGGCTCCCGCATCCGCTTCCGAGGACCGCGGATACAGCTCGCAGCGTCACACTAGCGAGGTAAGTTATTTTCACCTATTACAGGATGTTAAGCTTGTTCATAGTTTGACTCTATGTGGGATCTAAACTCCCTTACCTTTGCCAGGCTTGGCAGGCGAAGTCCGGACCAATCAACTGTCCGGCTCCCTTGCCCGAAGACCCAGCCCCTGCTCTCCTAGTGAAGCTGCTGGTTCCGGCGCCTTATGTGGTGCCGGAGAAGAAGGCCAAGAAGAAGAAGGCCACGGGGACTCGAAAGAGTGCCCGTAATATGGTGGTGTCGGACTCGTCATCCGACGAGTCTGAGACGCTCTCCTCCCGTGAAAACGAGGAGGAGGAAGAAGAAACCTCTCCCCCTCCAGCGGGGGGAGGAAAGAAGAGGAAGGCCGCCCCAACGGGGGAGGCCGAAGGGTCTAGGAAGAGGAAGACCCCTCCGCCGGACTACTCCCCCGATGCCGAAGAGGACGAAGAGGAGTGGCTAGACAGGGCCAAGCGTCTGGTGAAATCGTAAGTTCGGATATCAGAGTAACTCATGATGTTCCTTTGTTGCACAGCTTTCCCTAATGTCGAACATAATTATGCAGCCCGCCTCGCACCGGACTCGACGAGTCATCGAGCGGCTCCCTGGATTCATCGGACGTCAACTCGGTTCCGCCCGCTGTCTCCCCCCGCACTGCGGACGACGCCGAAGTGGCATCGCGACAAGCTCCAGGGAAGGAGGAGGTGGTCCTGGAGGAGCAGCAAGGCGACCTCCCGGACTCCTGGGTAAAGGGGACAAGACCCCCCAGGGCTCCAAGTCCGGCTTTGAGCCGGACACTGCGCCGGAATCTTCAACAGTTCCGGACCGCGGTAGGCGAACTCCTTCCAAGAGGAGCAAGCCTTCTGAGCCGGCAGCCTCCGTCCAACCGGAGGTGCCAGACAATCTGCTGGAGGTGCTTGACGGCGCCTCCATCTACGAGGAGCACCGTACTATTATGAGTATGATGATCCAGAAGGTTCAGTCCGCCAAGAGCGGACTGACTGAAGCTTGCGCTAGCCTTCTAACAGGCTTCGAGGTAAGTAAAAATATTACCGCATAGACAGTAGCCCCTGATGCTCTTTTTGGCGTTCGGAAAGAAAAGCCGAATAGAGGATCTATTAAAATTCACAGGAGTCTAACAAAAAAGAGTCAATATGCGTATGCAGGCTTCACTGCTATCCACCGCCGCACTGAGTGCGGAGGTGGGTGCCCTGAAACAGGGCCTCGAGCGGACCGAGCAAGAGCTCGGCCTTTCCAAGCGGCAGCTCGAGGAGAAAGAAGGTAAGAAATACCGTACAGAAAAAGTGCCTATAAAAAGACGTGATTGCAAAAAATAACAGGATTGTACTGCTTGTTGTAGGGGCCATGACTGAGGTGGCGACCCTCAAGCAGGCGCTGTCCGAGGCCGAAAAGAAAGCGGCCGTGGAGCGCACCGAGCGAGAGAAACTTGAGGCCCAGGTCGGTGAGGTGCAGCAAGAGCTTCAGGCTCTCATGAAAAAACATGAGAGTTTGGAGCTTGAGTCAAAGACGCAAGCGTCCGAGCTCGCGGCGGCCCTTGAGACTGCCAAGTCTGCCAAGGCCGAAGCCCAAAAGGCCCTCCAGGAGTTGGAGGAGATGAAAAAGATAGCAGTGGGTAAGGCATTCTTTATGCAAAGCATAAATATAAAAGTAAACTACTTGTTACTTACCCGAATCCGGAGCTCTCCAGGGGCATTCGCAGATCTTCCCCGCAGCGTATCCGACGCCGCCGCATTCTACCGAGCCGAAGAGGGCGGCTCGACGGTGAAGGTGTTCTGGTCTCAGTATGCTGAGGCCGGACACCCTGTGCCCTTGAGCGACCAGCTGAAACAGCTGGTCGAGCTCCACAAGGCGGCCGAACAGGCCATGAAGGGCTTCATAGTTCGGCTGTGGCCTAGAGAGGCCCTGTCTGGGAGCTACTTCGGGTTGGTGTGGCGGCTAGTGGAGGCCTGTCCAAGGCTCGAGGTCATCAAGCGCTCCGTCTGCATCGAAGGTGCTCGTAGGGCCCTTGCCCGTGCAAAGGTGTACTGGGGTAAGCTGGACGGTGAGAAGCTTGTGAGGGACGGGCCGCCGACGGGGAAGGAGCATCGCAAGCCCGAGAACTACTATAAGGATGTTCTTGCGGGTGCCCGCCTTGTGGCGGATAAATGTACCAAGGATGTAATTTTTGAATGAACTCGCTCGTTTTTATCCTGTGCGCTGAAAACTTGTTTATATGCACTAAGCAATGCTTGTTGAATTTAAATTATTAATTTCTATGTGGCCGTTTATCAAAAAATTGAGAGATGGCCAGTCGTTGGCTTCTGCCCCCATGCCACTAGTGCTGGGGTGTTCGGGATAAACCTGAGCGCTCTTTTTCCCATAGTTGGGTCCTTCGAGGGAGGCGCTCAGCACAATGAACCAGGCAATCAGACTATAATGCTTGAACACTCTCACTTAGCCATAGAACTCTATAATTTTAAATTTCAGCGAAGCCCCTAGTTCGGAAGACCGAGTTCGGGGCGCTATCCACGCCTTGGCCGGACAAAGCCGGCTCCTCGCTCGAAGCGGCATAAGTCTTTAGGGACTCGAAAAACCTCTTGAACAGCGACTGGTCTCTCGCCTCATCATGACAGTCAGTTTTAGCTTTCTCCATTGAGGTGCTTAACCCAGCTCAACCGGGGCACAATCTATGTGGTTCTCCTAGTTCTCCTACCAATGTCCGTGTCAAAACCGGTGGATCTCAGGTAGGGGGTCCCGAACTGTGCGTCTAGGCCGGATGGTAACGGGAGACAAGGGACACGATGTTTTTACCCAGGTTCGGGCCCTCTCGATGGAGGTAAAACCCTAGTCCTACTTGATTAATATTGATGATATGGGTAGTACAAGAGTAGATCTACCACGAGATCAAGGAGGCTAACCCCTAGAAGCTAGCCTATGGTATGCTTGTTGTATGATGGAGTTGTCCTACGGACTAGAACCCTCCGGTTTATATAGACACCGGATAGGGCTAGGGTTACACAGAGTCGGTTACAATGGTAGGAGATCTTGAATATCCGCATCGCCAAGCTTTCCTTCCACGCCAAGGAAAGTCCCATCCGGACACGGGACGAAGTCTTCAATCTTGTATCTTCATAGTCCTGGAGTCTGGCTGAAGGTATAGTCCGGCTACTCGAACACCCCCTAATCCAGGACTCCCTCATCACCCTTCCATCATTGGATACTGCCGCCATCGAGCCTCACGTCCCGCCGGACACTCCTGCCTACTACGCACGAGACGCGTCAAGCTTTTGGCTCGACCTCTGTTTGCAGAAAGTTGTAATCTGCGAAGTGCCCACACCATCAGAAGACTACATGGATTACAAGCTCATTGCCTTGTTCAACATGGGATTAGTCTAACTGGAATCCGATCGCCATACATGGTTATGGCTCATCATCAATCCTGTTGAGGCAACATTTCTGTCTGATGCTATAGTGCACGATGGCATCATTTACTCGGTCGACGCATAGATTGGCTGCCTATACTGGTGGAATCTATCGTCCTGTAATTGTTCTATCTCATCTCATCTTTACCTTATGAATACGACAGCCTATTCATTTGTTACAAATTTAGAATGCATAGCATGTCTATAACCACATCATTGCTATATGTTCCTCTCATTTCCTAGATTTTTATGACCACGCATGTTATTGTTAGAGTTGATATGAGAACAATTGGCATCTAATGGTTATTAGAATACATATTATGAGCATAACATCATGATTGCTATATGTTACTCTCGTTTACAAGATTTTTATAACAACGCATGTTATTGCTTAGAGTTGATATGAGAACAGTAATCGTAAGTGCTATGGTAGAATATGAGTATGCGCTGTCATAGCTGTTTTCCTCTCATTGTTACATGATGTTTGAAAATGAAAGCCATTGGCTTATTTTTTTTAACTTGGGGTATGATTATGACCAAGGCATTGTAATTCTCTGTCTATGATATGTGTCACTATTATAATAATCTAAATTCCACACATACTCTGAACATGATCGTTTATTTTTGTCCCTTTGGTCTCCAATTTGAATTGTTGCAGCAGACGCAAATGCGCTGGCCTTCATGATTCCAGGACTTGGAATCATACCAGCCGATGGGTGGTGGTTTATCGCTCGTTCAGCTGATGGCGGTCATTTGATGCTCATTCGCACGTACCAAATTTACCAAACCATTACACCAAACCACATGCAGTACAATGCGTGGGCGTTCGTGACATTGATGGCTATGGCTGCTTCGTGTTCGAGAAAGATCCTAGCTCCGTTGGGCCAGGCGTATTCAACTGGAGGCGGGTTTTGTCACGACCGGGTTTTCCGGGTTTTAATTTCTAGAAAGACCGTCGTGCTCATCAGCCCCAGGATTACTGTTAGCTGATGAGGCTCCAACTTGATACAGAAATTCCAAGCACAAAACAAAATATGTGGTACAAGACCATTCTGGCCTGTGAGTACAACAAATGGTTTCTGGTGGTCGATGGCGGAAGCGGTTTGTGAGTCATCAGTGTCTATGGGACTCCATTTCCCACAGGAACAGCTGACCAGGTTAACTCCTATCTTCGCGAGGCTGCTATCACCGTTGCTTACGTCTCGAGGCTGTCATCGGCACGCTCCTCTCCAAGCAGAAATCTGGCCAAGACAATAGCCAGGGACAAGCCAGGGAGTACTTTGAATGTACTCGCAAACATTAAGAACACTGGGATAATATAATTGATAATCATGCACTGAAAAATTTTATGATCACATCGTCAGTCATAAATAAAACATCTTTTATGCATGCAAGCAGGTTATTTTCATGCAAGCAGTAATAGAGTGGGAATAAAATGCCGCAGTCGGGCGTCTGAGCGACACCACATAAAGGGCTTTAAAAGAAATGCCACAGTCGGGCGTCTGAGCGACACCACATAAAGGGCTTTTAAAGAAATGCCACAGTCAGGCGTCTGAGCGACATCACATAAAGGGCTTATAAGAGAAATGCCACAGTCGGGCGTCTGAGCGACACCACATAAAGGGCTTTAAAAGAAATGCCACAGTCGGGCGTCTGAGCGACACCACATAAAGGGCTTTAAGAGAAATGCCACAGTCGGGCATCTGAGTGACACCACATAAAGGGCTTATAAGAGGAATGCCACAGTCGGGCGTCTGAGCGACACCACATAAAGGGCTTATAAAATAAATAATCACAATGAATGTCCAGGAGGTAGAACCATCCGAGGGGTACTCGATAATACAGATAATGCAACAGGTTAGTCCATCACAAAATAATAATCATGGTCCTCACAAGTAACCAGTCGGTATCCAAGTTTGGTTTAACAATATCTCCTCCGAAGACCGACACTAAGACCAACACTTGACCCATCCCAGACTGTAATCCTTAAGCATGGACACGGCTATTCGTATAGGTTTAATCTCCGCAGAGGGTGTACTCTATACCCACGAGTAACGGATTCCTTTAGTCCATCGGGACTAATTCCGTCTACCCCCTTTTAGTTGAAAACACGCCTAACTTGCACACACCAGCTTAACTCATCGGTGTCTGGAATCACCCACGACACTTGTTAAGCAAAACTCTAAGTGGGGAGGCTACAACCTCGCGTAGCATGGGATCAAATTTATATCACGCACTCTAAGGGGTGGCCTCCCCTCTCGGTCCCAACCGGAAACACCCATGCCCCCGGACCAGGTGGCCTGCCTACCGGCTACAACCGGTATCTTCCACCATGGCCTCTCTGTATGGTGTGTGCTTGAAAGGGGTTGACGACTTACTGAATCGTACCCTACCTGCGGCAGGGACAAGTGGTAGTACAAAACAAGTATGGGGGTTACTGGAACAAGACTCGATCTACGATCGACTCAGGAGGTTTATAAATTCCCTGCATGACATGTATAACAAATATATTTCAACCAACAAAATCACCACTCAATATACCTTACCATGCCATACCGGACATAACCGTCCCGATGGAGACCGGCGATAAGCTCACGCCTACCCAAGGCAGAGGCTTTCCCGGATTTCTTTCCGGCATGCATGCAAGGCACATGAGGATGATTACCATCACAAGTATATTTATTTCCAACAGCAAGGAAATCACTCATATGCATTCATGCAAATGATCATATCACATGAAAAAACAAGTTCTCCGATATAAGGTGGTGTTATAAACGTGTCAACTAACACACCAAAAATATTATTCTGGGGTTCAGAATGCTTGCCTTCAATGGTGTGGAAAGGCAGGGTGTACTCCAAGACTTTTGAAAGCTTTCTTCTCTTCCAAAATCCTATTTTCAAAAATATGCAAATAACACATATTTCAAAAACAGTACAAAAAAGTTGTTTGGACAATTTTCAAATAAATCTTAAAATAAACTAGACAATATTTGAGAGATGTAGGAAAAAGAATTAATTCATTTGGAGTTATATTTAAAAAGTTGTAGGCAGTCAAAGTTGTGGTCAAAATCTGCTATTTAAAATAAAACAGAAAAGAAAACGTTTCAGAGGGAAATACGCTTTCAGAGTGGGGGAAACGTACTGGGGTGGATTACGCCTTCACTTACCCACGTGGATAGGTACAGGGTCACTGACAGTGGGTCCAGGGGGCCCACTGGTCAGGTTTGACCAGTCGCCTTTCCCTCTCCTTCCTCTGCCCGAGAGGGGGCGGGACTCCGGCGATGCTCGCTAGCGAACGGCGGCACCGTTCGGGAAACGGAGGTCACCTGTGGGCTCAGGGGATCGAGGCGGCCACTCCGGTAGTCGTTATGGTCTCAGGGGTGGACGGAGCTGCCGGCAGCGAGCTTCGCGGCGGATGGAGGCCGTCGGGCAAGGTGATTTTTCTCCCGCGGTGAGCCCTGATCAAAATCAAGCAGGGGAACTGGTTCACGGGAGTAAGAGGAAGCTCTTGGTGAAGATAACGGAGAGGGGGAGGCTCTAGTGGCGTTGGAAGGGCCGGGGCAATGGCGGCGGCTGCGGTTGCCGGAGATGAGGAAGGAGGCCTCCCCGGGTCGAATGCGAGCTAGGGGAGCGCCATTGGGGTGGCCTGAGGTTGTCTGTGTGCTCGGGGGAGTTCGGGGACCTCCATTTATAGCGCGACGAGGTCGGTTCCGCGGCGGCCGGATAAGAACGACGGCGGACCGCCTTCCTGTAGTGGCAGGGCGTCGTGGTGGCGATGAGCGCTAGGGGACATGCTTGCGGATGAGCACGCACTGCTCCAGGAGGCAGGTGGCGAGCGGGGGAGGCTCGGCGGCGCCGACATGAGCAGGGGGCTGTCGGGCGGCTAGCTCTTGGCCTGCCGGGGCGTGGCGAGGGGCAGCTTGGCGTGAAGCGGTGACGAGGGACGTGCGTGGCGTGGTTCTGCAGTGGGGGCAAGCTAGGGGCGCGACGCGTTGGCTCGGGCGCGGCACGTGCAAAACGCGTGCTCTGCTCGCGCTCCGGGCGTGCACGGGACGTGCTCGATGAAATGCCATGGCATGCTGGGGGTTTCCAAACCGCAAGAGGGTTAGCAGGGTGGGGTTATAGGCTAGGGAAACACCATTGGACAGGCTGGTTTGGTCAGGGGATCAAGTTCATAAAGCAAACACAAACCCATGTCAAAACTGATCATGCCCATAAGGTGTTTGACAAAATGCTAAGGGCACTTAGGCAGGTCTTGGAGTGGCCAAAAACTCCAGATGGTGGTCTCTTTAGATGAATAAGAGGGTGGTGAGGTTAGTTTGTGAAAAGCACAAACTTGTTAGTGCAAGTTTTGCAAAACTACAATTCTGGACAGGAATAAATGGCATTATTTCATGAACCAAAAATATTCAAATGGGTGCATGCTCCTGGACTTAGGGGTTTGGTAGGGCTGTCTACAAGTAGGAGAAAGCACAAGATCATTGGAGCAAAATTAAATAGGGTTGTAGTAGAAATCACAAGGCTGGACCAGAATGGAAAAGAGGTTGATTCACTCAAATTTTTCAAATAACATCACTAGGTTTTTTGCATAATGTTGAATCGTATGCTACTACCAACATCCCATAATTTTTGTGGAGGCCAGAAAGAAATATTTAAAAGGGTTGTAGTGCAAAATTGCACTCTGAACCAGAGAAGAAAAATTGGGTGCAGAGCTCAAAATATTTCATGTATAAAAGATATTTCTGTATAAAAGTGATTTAAAAACATCACATGACATCTCCAAATTTTGGTTGGAATTTTAAGTGAATTTATCAAATGGTTGTAGTGCAAATATGACCACATAACCTGTAAAAACCATTTTTCAATAAAATAAAGATCAAGCAAATTAATTATGTAATTAGTCATACTGATAAAAGAAAAGTTTTTCTTGAGAGGTTAAACAAGTCCAATAACATATTTGAAAGGTTTTCATTTGGGGAAAAACTCCATAATAACAAGGGAGATAATGGTTCAAAAAATAAAAAGGGAGCCCAGAAAATAAAAGTTTTAATTCCTTGTAAAAATTTTAATTTAATAAAAAAAGGCCAAAATTTTGGGGTGTCACAGGTTTACAGCCTCGGCAACCACTCCTTGTTCCTCGGGCTCAATTATCCGATCATCCAACCAATCATCGATCATATCACCGACGATGATTACTGTGCTATGCAACTTCCATTCGTGAGGGGGGGGGGGCTGTGTTTACACATCATACCATGGGTTTCATGAATCACCATATCCAGAGATTCGTCGACACAGCTTGTTGCCAGATAATCTTCAGTGTGTGAAAGGCATCAAGCTTCCATGCGATGGATGGCTTTTGCAAACCCGACATGCGGCGATGTGGTTCATGCCAACAGCAAATATGCACAACTTGATTCGTGCTGATATCTAGACCGAGCCATGTATTCTGCTGCTATAGCACGACCCTCTTTTATTGGATATTATGTATTGTTGTTAGTTTGAAGCACTCCTCTGGTTTGAAGGATAGATACCTTCCTGGGATCAAGTGCATCCTAACTCACCTGCGTAGTATGTACTGATAATGATGATGGAGATGCTGTGCAGAAGCCATATATATATAGATATATCAGTTAGGCTTCAAGTGCGTACTTGTTAGTTAAACCTATGTATAAATTGTGACACTAAATACGACTAGTAAGTAGTACAGTAGCAGTACTAGTATACGTCGGTCAAATTATTCATCATGTCCACACATTGAATTGACGTGACAACATGTTGCGCGTGAGGTGACACAAGAATCCCGGCGGTGTGTTCGGGTATTTTGGACTTCAGATTTGGAGTACCACTTATCTGTTGAAATCTTTCATCATTCACTTAAAACAGTCGATTGATCATACATTGAGTACCATATAACTGGAATTAACGATGCAAGTCGAAGAAGGATTGGCCGGTGCTGCCGGCTGGCGTCAAGTTCGATCCCACGGATCAGGAGCTGATCGAGCACCTTGAGGCCAATGTGAGTGCTGACAGCGCGAGATTTCAGTCTCTCATCGATTTTTTTCATACCAACCATTGATAGCGAGCACGACATATGCTACACCCAACCTGAGAAAATTCCAGGTAAGACACCAATCGGTCGTCTACTTGCACAAACATATTCCTTTGTTTATAGCTCTATTTTTTTTAGACGCAGACCTGGTGAAGCAATTACAATTTGACAGTTAATAAAAAGTGAAACAAGTGACTGCAACATGCCAAAGATGTTATGAAAATGCCAACTAGGTACACTAAAACTTGTATTCCACAATACTGCAGGTATCACACTGAGTGGCCTAAGGAAGCATTTCTTCCAGCGCAATTCCAGGGTGTTCAAAAGGGGCACGTGGACGCGTCGCAAGATACAGTCAGAGTGCGGCATGCACGCGATGTGGCACAAGACCGACAATACCTTGCCGGTGATGGTCAACGGCCGGCAGACGGGCAGCAAAAATGGTTCTGGTGCTGCACACCAACAAGAACTTCGACCAGCAGAGGACCAACTGGGTGATGCACCAGTACCACCTCGGGGACCTGGAGCAAGAGAAGGAGCGGGAGATGGTCCTCTGCAAGATTTTCTACTAGACGAACACTAGGGCCAGGAGTAAAAAGATTATAAGTTCAGTTTGGTATTGGTAGTTGTACTACCTTGTCATCCGCAAGTTGGTATTGTTGTTAACAATCTTTTGGTATGAACTTGCATTTGCTTCCAACCATCATGCCAAGGGTCGACATGGATATAAAGCTGAATCGTTTGTTTTGAAATGAATTTTCAGGCACCTGATTTTTATTTGATGGGTAGTGAGGGAGTCCTGGATTAGGGGGTGTTCGGGTAGCCGGACAATACCTTCGCCAGACTCCTGGACTATGAAGATACAAGATTGAAGACTTCGTCCCGTGTCCGGATGGGACTTTCCTTGGCGTGGAAGGCAAGCTTGGCGATGCAGATATTCAAGATCTCCTACCATTGTAACCGACTCTGTGTAAGCCTAACCCTATCCGGTGTCTATATAAACCGGAGGGTTGTAGTCCATAGCACAATCAACTCCATACACAACAATCATACCATGGGCTAGCTTCTAGAGTTTAGCCTCCTTGATCTCGTGGTAGATCTACTCTTGTACTACCCATATCATCAATATTAATCAAGCAGGAGTAGGGTATTACCTCCATCGAGAGGGCCCGAACCTGGGTAAAAACATTGTGTCCCTTGTCTCCTGTTACCATCCGGCCTTGACGCACAGTTCGGGACCCCCTACCCGAGATCTGCCGGTTTTGACACCGACATTGGTGCTTTCATTGAGAGTTCCTCTGTGTCGTTGCCTTTAGGCCCGATGGCTCCTTTGATCATCAGCAACGATGAGGTCCAGGGTGAGACGTTTCTCCCCGGACAAATCTTCGTCTTCGGCGGCTTCGCTCTGCGGGCCAATTCGCTTGGCCACCTGGAGCAGATCGAAAGCTACGCCCCTGGCCATCAGGTCAGGTTTAGAAGCCTAAACTGCATGGCAGACATCCGTGGAGATTTGATCTTCGACAGACTCGAGCCACAGCCAAGCGCACCGCACTATCTCGAGGGGCATGATCTAGCTCTGCCTCCGAACAGTGTCTTGGAGGCCGCACCCGCACCGGTTCCGACCCTTAACTCGGAGCCTATTGCGCCGGTCGAGGATGAGCGGTTGGACATCACCTTGGGGGCTGCGATCTCAAAGGCGATCGAGCCGAACGCCAGCCCCGCACTCCGCGTGACTCATAACTCCGAGGATCCGGACTCCTCTCCGGACTCCGAACCCCCCGCGCCCCTGCCAATCGAATCCGATTGGGCGCCGATAATGGAGTTCACCGCCGCGGACATTTTTCAGCACTTGCCTTTTGGCGACATCCTGAATTCTCTTAAGTCTCTCTCTTTATCAGGAGAGCCCTGGCCGGATTACGGTCAGCAAGGATGGGTTACGGACGATGAAGAAATTCAAAGCCCACCCACCACCCACTTTGTAGCCACTGTCGACAATTTAAACGACGTGCTCAACTTCGACTCCGCAGACATCGACAGCATGGATGACGATGCAGGAGATACCGATGAACCAACGCCCATAGGGCATTGGACAACCACCCCATCTCACGATGTGTACATGGTGGATACCCCTAAAGGAAGCGACAACGAGGAAAAAGGGGATGGAACGGGAGATCGACCCCCCGGAAAGCAATCAAAGCGTCGGCGTAAACGCCGACCCAAGCCCCGCCTTGATAAAAAGCCAGCCATAGAGCAGGACGAGCCGGTAGACGACGAGCAGGCCTCAGAGCAGCCGTCCGAACAGGGTAACACAGATAGAGAAACCGAACATCCCTCCCCCAGCGAAAATGGCATTCCAGACGACCTTACGCCGGATAAACCCATAGAGCAGAAGAGTCTCCACAAGAGGCTCGTTGCAACTGCACGCAGCCTGAAAAAGCAGAAGCGGAAGCTAAAAATAGCGGAAGATGCACTCCGGATTAGATGGAGCAAAGTAATCAATACCGCAGATAAATACGGCGACGGTCGCCGCACTAAAAGCTATCCGAAAAGAAAGCTACTGCCTGAATTCGATGAAGAGGCCCTAGAGCCCTCGCATTCAAAAAATAAGAAAGCCACACGGTCGGATAGACGACCCCATAAAGCGGCAAGCAGCGCCGCACTTAAAATGGCATGCGACCCACCTAAGGATTCGCATCATGGCCCAGTTAGGTCCATTTATGGGCCAAGAAAGCAAGCTCTCGTAAGCAATGCAATAAAGCCATCATCAGAATCCGGCACACCCAAATACAGGGGCGCCGCACACCCCCTATGTTTCACCGATGAGGTTCTGGACTATGAATTTCCAGAGGGATTCAAACCCGTCAACATAGAGGCATATGATGGAACAACAGACCCTGGAGTCTGGATCGAGGACTATATCCTCCACATACATATGGCCAGAGGAGATGATCTCCACGCCATCAAATATTTACCCCTTAAGCTTAAAGGGCCAGCCCGGCATTGGCTTAAAAGCCTTCCTGAAAACACAATTGGAAGTTGGGAAGATCTCGAGGATGCTTTCCGAGCAAATTTTCAAGGGACCTATGTCCGCCCTCCGGATGCAGACGATCTTAGTCACATAACTCAACAGCCCGGAGAATCAGCTCGGCGGTTCTGGAATAGATTCCTCACTAAAAAGAATCAGATAGTCGACTGTCCGGACTCCAAAGCCTTAGCAGCTTTCAGGCATAACGTCCGAGACGAATGGCTCACCAGACACCTCGGCCAAGAAAAGCCACGAACAATGGCCGCACTAACAAGCCTCATGACCCGCTTTTGCGCAGGAGAGGACAGCATGTTGGCAAGGTGCAGCCCTAGCGACCCAAGTACATCCGAAACTAGGGATGGAAACGGAAAACCGCGACGCAACAAGGACCGTCGCCGGACTAAGGAAAAAAGTCCAAAGAGCACGGCAGTTAATGCCGGATTCAAAGGCTCACGACAAAATCAGACAAAACCACCCCTCCAGGATAACAGGGATGATCCATCCAACTTAAATAAAATCCTGGACAGGATATGTCAGATACACAGTACTCCCGGGAAGCCTGCTAACCATACCCACAGAGATTGTTGGGTTTTCAAACAATCCGGCAGACTCAATGCCGAACACAAGGGGCTCGACACACCAAGCGAAGACGAGGACGAACCCCAAAAGCAGAGCACCAGGAAACAAAAGAACTTCCCACAAGAAGTAAAAACAGTGAACTTACTTCACATAACAAAACGTGCGGCGCCCATAAAGGCACGCACCACACGACCTATCCCCAAAGGGTCCAGCCACTGGTTGTCAAAACCAATCATCTTCGATCAGCTAGATTATTCTATAAATATCAAGAATGCATGCTGGACTGCCTTGATACTCGATCCAATAATTGGCGGACTCCAGTTTTCAAATGTCCTTATGGACGGCGGCAGTGGACTAAACCTGATATATCAGGATACAATCCATCACATGGGGATAAACCCAGCAAGAATCCGCCGCAGCAAAACCTCCTTTCAAGGGGTAACACCTGGTCCAGACACCCATTGTATGGGTTTTCTCCGGCTCGAAGTTATATTCGGCTCTGCCGATAACTCCCGCTGCGAAAAGCTGACCTTCCATATCGTCCAGTTCTCAATTCGCTATCAAGCACTACTGGGACGCGAAGCTTTCGCTCGCTTTAACGCGATACCGCATTATGCATCCCTCACGCTTAAGATGCCCGGTCCACGAGGCATCATCTCTTTAAAGGGGAAGCACTAAAGTGCGCCTCCCCCAAGCGGGGGACTGTGCGGCCGCTTTGACAGCCCCACAGTAAAATGGCCTCACCGGCCAAAAAACTTCGAAATAGGTCATTAAAGACCACGAACGCGGATAGACGAGTTCGGTACAAAATCATCATTAATGCAGGCTTAGTGGCCATATACCCCCGCACTAGGGGCTACATGCAGAGACAATAAAGCTCAATTTATATAATTTACTTTATACTTTGTTCCATTTTAAACTTTTGTTCGGCACGACCCGTTTTCAACTCAGTTCCTCTCTTTTACAGATGAACGTCGTGCGGCGCCCGTCCAGGATACGGCACAACGGAGACACAGGCGCAGACGTGCAGTAGGGACCCGTCCTAAAGGATTCTTTTTAGATTAAGACCCTGCGTAAACCTTTTTTACTGTCTCTTGTTGCTACACATCCCCTGGTTTTTTCTGATATAACCAAGGAGGAGGCTGGCGTCTTGGCATGTGGCCACGTCAGAATTTTTGCACGTACCTGGACACTAGGGGCTTTTTTTAATAAAGAGTGTTGTTTCGCCCGCACTCATAAAGACCGAACACCTTAGGGAGTGTTCGGCGTCGCGAGTTTTGGCATTATATGCATCAGCTCCGAATCATGTCTTTGGTCAAATGTTGGGTTGCCCGGCTCCTGAGTTCGGCTACCTTACGTTCCGCTCTATCGGCTAAGGTAGCACCAGGAGAACTACTGCGATTGTGCCCCGGTTCGGCCGGGCGAGCACCTCAGTAGAGAAAGCCGAAAACTGACTGTCATGATGTAGCGTGAGACTGGTCAGCCACTCGATGACCTATCAGAATCTATCCGATTCCTCCGCTTTAACGAAGGGCCGCTTCCCGGTCAGGCACACACGCGCCCCGAACTCGGGCGAGCGCAGTCGCCACCAAGGGGCTACCTAAATAGCCCCACTGTCAAGCTCCTATGGCTAAGTGAAAGTGTTAAAGCATTATAGTCCGGTTGCCTGGCCCGCTGCGCTATCACCTCCTTTGTAGGACCAAGACGTTGGGTTAAGTGTGAAAATGCGTCTTCTGCGAGCACCCCCGCACTATGTGCGTGGGGGCTGAAGCCAACGACTGCCATCTTTCAGATTTTATATATATATTTATCTTAAAACGGCCGCACAGGAGGTGTTCCCAATACTTGAAGGCACAAGTATAAAAAGGCCACTACAGTTTATCAAAATATTACTTTATAATTACATATGCTATCATAACATAGCATCTTTCGAGCACTGCGTCTCTATTACACGAGCGCCTTCAAGGACTTCCTGAAAATAGTGCTCGGAGGGTACTCGGCTTTTGTCCGAATCTCGGGACGCAACAACGGTGGTCTCCATCTCTGCCCAGTATGTCTTGACACGGGCAAGAGCCATCCTTGCGCCCTCTATGCATGCTGACCTCTTCATTGCATTAATACGCAGCACCGCGTCAAGGAATTGCTGCACCAAGCTGAAATAACTCTTCGGCTCCGATCTCCCCGGCCACAGATGACCCATGACGTACTTCATGGCGAGTCCGGACAACCTATTCAGTTCGGCCCATTGAGCCAAACGATCGTCCACTATAAGTGGACGCTCTGGATTGTGAAATTGCGACCAGAAAAGCTTTTCCACTTCATGATCTTTTTGATCCCAAAAGTGTTCGGTCGCATCAGCAGCACTCGCTGCCAAATCCAGATAGGTATCCTCCACACTCCACATCCGGTCCAACGGAGCAAACTTCGGATCGCAAAATTTCCTTCGCAGCATAAAGGGCTTTCCAGCCGCAATCTGTTCGGCCTGACGCAGCTCCTCCTTCGCAGCTCTCATCGCAGAGCGCGCGTCCTTGGCATCGGCAACGGCCTTCTCTAGGTCCGTCTGTTTCGCCTGGTCTTCTTTCTCAAGAAGTCTGCAACGGTCTGCAGCGCTCTTTAACTTTTCGGCCATCTCGGCCATCTCTTCCTTGCTTCGGCAATGAGCAGCCTGTTCGGCTCTCAGCTCTTCAAGGGCTTTCTTGGCAGCCGCATCACTTTTTCTGGCTTGTTCTTTAGCTCGGGCAAGTTCTGCCCTAAGACTCTCCACGGCGGCCGCACCATCTGCGTCAAGCACACACATCGTAAGACACTGGCATAAAGCTCTTCTTACCTAATGCCGCCCGAGGAATTACATACCTTGAGCCTCATCAAGCCGCTTGTTCGACAAGCGCGATGTCGGCATCTGCCACGTCCAGTTGCCGCTTTAGTTCGGCAAAATCATCAGTTCGGCTTGATTCCGGACACCCTGCCGCCTACATTCAAAGGCGACATCTTAGACCTGGGATTATGATCCTCCGCATGCCGTCATTTCTTGACGACGCGCAGAGTCTCAGGGGCTACTATCTACACAGGGCGCATCTTATTATGCGCAACTGACAAAAGTGTACATTATCTAACGTACCTCAAAACCCGTCAGTAAACTTTTGACGGCCTCATGCAATCCGCTCTCTGCGGATGAGATCCTTTCAATCACCGTGCCCATCAATGCACGGTGCTCCTCCGAGATAGAAGCTCGCCCCAGCAGAATCTTTAGCTCCTCCGGCCGAGCACCAGACGGTGCCGGACTTGTCCCATGACCTCTTTCGAAGGCCGGACGCGGAGAACCTCGGGGGGCCACATAGCTATCTTCCGCCCCTGCCGGATTCGGAGAAACCCTCCGCGACGACACCTCAGGGTCGCCCGCCTCGCTAGGCGGCATGACAGGGGGAGGCGTCCCGCTCTCCATCATCTTCGGAAGAAGATCCCCTGAAGACGAGCTCTGCTGAGAAGGGCTGAGGTCTGAGCTACAAGGTAAAAATTCGGTTAATCTTCTCAGATATAAAATCAAGGATTTCTCTCATCCCTCAAAAGGAAAACCTCTCTTTACTTACGGCTCGCTGGAGGGATGATCCCTTTGAGGGCGTAGTTCGGCTGAGGAACTCCCCGGCGTCGGACCCTCTGACGAGGACTTTCTCCCCCGCTTCGAGGCCACGGTCTCCGGGTCGTCAGAGGCGGCTCTCTTCTTCCCCTTAGGAGAGGAATTGTTGGTTCCTCCCTTCGGAGTGGCCTCCTTCGAGGAGGCCACAGTTTCCTTGTCCTCCCCCTTGCTTCCCTCCAAAGGCATTATCTCCAGCATCCTGACTAGCACGGGATCCGGCCTGGTTTCGGGAAGGGGAGCCGGACACCTGATCAGCTTTGCCTTCGCTATCCACTCCTGTTTAAAAGGACATCTCTTTTAGGGGAAAGTTTATGACAATTATAAGGATAGAAGGTCCGGGCACAAGGTTACTTGAGTATCCAGGCGATTGCAGCTTAGGCCTGCGTCCTCGATTAAATACGGACACATCTCTTGTGATCCGAAGAACAATTTATAGATCTCTGTGGGCGTTGCACTCATAAAATTCCGGAGAGCTCGTGGTCCCTCTGGATTAAACTCCCACAGGCGAAGGGAGTGACGTTTGCCGGGCAATATTCGGCGAATCAGCATGACCTGCGTCACCTTGACCAGGCTGAGGTCTCCTTCCAAGATATCCTTAATGCGGCCCTGCAACAAGGGCACGTCTTTGGGCAAACCCCAATCCAACCCTCTGTTGACCCATGACGCTAGCCGTGGTGGGGGACCCGAGCGAAAGGCAGGAGGCGCCACCCACTTGGTGCCCCAGGGAGCGGTGATATAAAACCACTCTCATTGCCACAAGCCTAGCTCCTCTTGAAAAGAGCCCTCGGGCCATGGAGCATCGGCATTTTTGCTTATAACAGCGCCTCCGCACTCTGCGTGCCGTCCCTTGATCATCTTCGGCTCCACTTTGAAGGTCTTGAGCCATAATCCGAAGTGAGGGGTAACACGGAGGAACGCTTCACACACGACAATAAATGAGGAGATATGGAGGATGGACTCCGGAGCTAAATCATGGAATTCCAGCCCGTAATAAAACAACAGTCCCCTCACAAAGGGATCCATTGGGAAGCCCAACCCCGAAGGAAGTGAGACATGAACACCACGCTCTCACCGGGCTGGGGACTGGGAATGACCTGCCCTTGAGCAGGCAACCTATGCGAAATTTCGCCGGTCAGGAACTTAGCCTCCCTCAACTTTAGTACGTCCTCCTCCGTGACGGAGGAGGGCGTCCATCGGCCTTGAAGGTCAGAACCGGACATTGTCGAAGGTCCGAAGCGCCTGGAATCTGGAGCCTAGGGTGTTGGAACTCGAGGCGACGGGCGAACTCGCTTGAGATTGAAAAAAGGAGTAAGGCCTTGGTCTCTTTATAAGAGGTTGAATACCAAGAGCCTTCCCCGTAACTGTTTGGGACTCGCCTTTAATCGAGGAAACGTGCTAACGGGCACGATTGGGTTACCCACGTCCGTATTGATGAGAATCCCGTAAAAAGGGCACACGATCTCTGCTTTGACAAGACGTGCCAAGGAAACCGCCTCGCAAAACGTGCTGAGGTGGAAAAGTAAAAACGATTCGAGTAAAAGACTTGGCCGTAGTGTGATGATGCACTGCGGAATACGTCAGCAGATTTGATTTGTGTTAATATTATTCTCTCTATGGCAATATGTGGAAACTTGTTTTGCAGAGCCGGACACTATTCATGGTGTTTACAATCTTCTATGAAGGACTTGGAGGAGGAACCCGTCTTGCAATGCCAAAGACAATCTGCGCGCCGGACTCGTCGTCATTGAAGCCTGGTTCAGGGGCTACTGAGGGAGTCCTGGATTAGGGGGTGTTCGGGTAGCCGGACTATACCTTCGTCGGACTCCTGGACTATGAAGATACAAGATTGAAGACTTTGTCCCGTGTCCGGATGGGACTTTCCTTGGCGTGGAAGGCAAGCTTGGCGATGCGGATATTCAAGATCTCCTACCATTGTAACCGACTCCGTGTAACCCTAACCCTATCCGATGTCTATATAAACCGGAGGGTTGTAGTCCGTAGCACAATCAACTCCATACACAACAATCATACCATAGGCTAGCTTCTAGGGTTTAGCCTCCTTGATCTCGTGGTAGATCTACTCTTGTACTACCCATATCATCAATATTAATCAAGCAGGAGTAGGGTATTACCTCCATCGAGAGGGCCCGAACCTGGGTAAAAACATCGTGTCCCTTGTCTCCTGTTACCATCCGGCCTTGACGCACAGTTCGGGACCCCCTACCCGAGATCCGCCAATTTTGACACCGACAGGTAGCATAAGCACCTGCTGTTCGAATTCCCAGTTCTCCATTTTTTTCAAAACAAGTGCATGCACTTATTATCACGATAAAAAACAATATCCGTGCTGCATCCCAGTTATCAGTTTGTACTTGCAGAATTCTCTCGTTTATTGAGCACGTATATTGTTTATTCAGGTCGAGCAAGTTTCAACTGGGCTGTAGACTGCCCAGGTTTGGTTTTGTTTTTAACAGGCCCAGCCCATGGCGACAACGGGGCACAAAGATCCAGCAGGTATCTACTGGCCTCTAGCCCGCCAGCGTTTGTTACATTTTGTCTTACAACATCCGCAGGCAGTTTTTTTATGAATCAAACACACAGCCCAGTTCTATTTTCCTCTTGAAACGCATGTCCTACATCCGTTTTCTAATCTCTACCTATAGTTTTACTAGTTCATATACATGTATCATTATATTGAAAACACATAAAATTCCCTTTTCATATTTACATCCTTATTTTTGTTGTTTTTTCCCACCCAGCGCTGATTATTTTACCACTGGTTTTCCCTTAAACCAACTCAATTGTCCCACGTCTTATTTGCTTACAAAAACAAAACGATTTTTTTGGCAAATGAATAAGTTCTTAAAAAATGTTTATCATTTCGAGATTACAACAGTTCGGACTCCACCGAAATATGCAAAATAAGGTTGAACTTTTTGACCGTGGTCCTGGGCAGAAAATGGGCTGCAATAAATTACTTAAGAATTAGCAAATGGGCTGGAAATTATAAAAAATAGCAAATGGGCTTTATGTTGTCTGCCATGGATTTGGAGGCTGGCTTGTAGGCCTACTAAGTTCATGCGTACACAAGGTTTCTCAAAACAGAAACTTAGTCAACAATCGACTCTACCAGCTTCAGACCGTTAGATGTCAATCTAACGGCAATCGTGCTTCTTCAGTCTCTGATCTTCCTGCCCCAGCCGCCCAAACCAGCGCCGTCGGAACCGCCTGCTCCTGCCTCCCGTGGTCGGCAGTGCTGCCGGGTAGGCCTCACGGCCCCATCATACTCGCATCCCTGTCCTGTCTATCCCTTTACTCACCCACACCTCCTGTTATTTTCCGGCGATGGCAGCCGAACCAGTCAACCCTCATACTCTCCACCGCATGGGCAGCCACTGCCGTGTCTTCCCCGGCTCCGTGTCGTTCCCTTCGTAGGCCTCGCTGTCGTCCACCGCCCTGGTGCTCTCGGCGCGGCGTGGTCAACGATGTCCATCCAACGGCCGTAGTGCTTCTTCAACCTCTGGTCTTCTTGCCCCAGCCGCCCAAAGCAGTGCCCTGCCTCCCATGGCCGGCTGTGCTGCCGCGGAGGCCTCACCGTCCCCATACTACTCCCACCGCTGGCCAGGCCATCCCTCCACTCACCCACTCCCCCTATTATTCTGCGGCAACGGCAGCCTCACACCGCAGCCGAACCAGTGAACCCTCGTACTCCTCTCCGCGTGGGTATCGACTGCCGCATCTTCCCCGTCTCCGCGTCGTCCCCTTCCTAGGCCTCGCCGTCGTCCACCGCCGTGGTGCTCTCGGCGCGGCATGGTCAATGTGGTCAACGACCGACTTCCATCGGAAGAGTCCTGTACGTGGAGAGGCTGACACCTGGGTCCATGGCAGCCACAAGGAAGTGCCTCCTTCTTACGCGCAAAATAATTATTCCTCCACCTGACAGCAGGGACCCACCAGACGGGCCACCAGTATTTCGCGAAAAAAACATTTCCCCCCTGACTGCTGGGACCCACCGGATGGGCCACCGTATTTCGCGAAAAAAACGTTTGTCCCTGTCTGCTGGGACCCACCGGACGGACCACCGTATTTCGTGAAAAAACGTTCCCCCCGCTGTCAGCTCGGACCCACCGGAAGTGCCTCCTTGTTACGCACAGAAAAATGAATACACCCCCTGCTAGCTGGGACCCACCATGGTGGGAGGCTGACTTGTGTGCCTACTAAGTTGACGGGGACGGAGGGCTTTGTCAACTTAGTCAATACGAACGATTCTAGCTCCAGTGACCGTACGAGGTCCATCCAACGGCCGTCGTGCTTCTTCAATCTCTGCTCTTCCTGCTCTAGCCGCTCAAACAAGCGCCGGCGGGACTGCCTGCTCCCTCCTCCCCGCGGCCGGCTTTGCTGCCGCACAGGCCTCACCGCCCCACCGTACTCCCATCGCTGGCCTAGCCATCCCTCTACTCACCCACACTTGCTGTTATTCTCCGGTGAGGGCAGACGAACCAGTAAACCCTCGTACAATCATACTCCCCTCCGCGTGGGAAACAATTGCCGAGTCTTCCCTGCCTCTGTGTTGTTCCCTTCCTAGGCCTCGCCGTCGTCCACCGCCGTGGTGCTCTCGGCGCGGCATGGTCCATTTGGTCAACGA
This sequence comes from Triticum aestivum, assembly GCF_018294505.1. NCBI lineage: Eukaryota > Viridiplantae > Streptophyta > Magnoliopsida > Poales > Poaceae > Triticum > Triticum aestivum. The sequence continues at coordinate 679,015,831 of NC_057800.1, read as the reverse complement.
CCGACTTCCATCGGAAGAGTACTGTACGTGGAGAGGCTGACAGCTGGGTCCACGGCAGCCGCAAGGAAGTGCCTCCTTATTACGCGCAAAATAATTATTCCTCCACCTGACAGCAGGGACCCACCAGACGGGCCACCAGTATTTCGTGAAAAAAAACGTTTCCCCCCTGACTGCTGGGACCCACCGGACGGGCCACCGTATTTCATGAAAAAAGCGTTTGTCCCTGTCTGCTGGGACCCACCGGACGGACCACCGTATTTCGTGAAAAAACGTTCCCCCCACTGTCAGCTCGGACCCACCGGAAGTGCCTCCTTGTTACACACAGAAAAATGAATACACCCCCTGCTAGCTGGGACCCACCATGGTGGGAGGCTGACTTGTGGGCCTACTAAGTTGACGGGGACGGAGGGCTTTGTCAACTTAGTCAATATGAACGATTCTAGCTCCAGTGACCGTACGAGGTCCATCCAACGGCTGTCGTGCTTCTTCAATCTCTGCTCTTCCTGCTCTAGCCGCTCAAACAAGCGCCGGCGGGACTGCCTGCTCCCTCCTCCCCGCGGCCGGCTCTGCTGCCGCACAGGCCTCACCGCCCCACCGTACTCCCATCGCTGGCCTAGCCATCCCTCTACTCACCCACACTTGCTGTTATTCTCCGGTGACGGTAGACGAACTAGTAAACCCTCGTACAATCATACTCCCCTCCGCGTGGGAAAAATTGTCGAGTCTTCCCTGCCTCTGTGTCGTTCCCTTCCTAGGCCTCGCCGTCGTCCACCGCCCTGGTGCTCTCGGCGCAGCCTGGTCAACGTGGTCAACGACCGACATGCGTCTAAAGTGGACTGTACGTGGAGAGGCCGACAGCTGGGTCCACGGCCGCACGCAAGGAAATGCCTCCTTATTACGCGCAAAATAATGATTCCTCCACCTGACATCAGGGACCCACCAAAAGGGCCTCTGTATTTCAAGAAAAAAATGTTACCACCGCTGACAGCTCGGACCCACCAGCTATATCTTCGCATGCAAGGAAGTGCCTCCTTATTACGCACAAAAAAATGAATACTCCCCCTGTTAGCTGGGACCCGGTATAGTGGCAGGCTGACTTGTGGGCCTACTAAGTTGACGGGGACGGAGGGCTTTGTCAACTTAGTCAATATGCACGATTCTAGCTCCAGTGACCGTACGATGTCCATCCAATGGCCGTAGTGCTTCTTCAACCTCTGGTCTTCTTGCTCTAGCCACCCAAACCAGCGTCGGTCGTGCCTCGAGCTCCTACCTCCCGTGGCCGGCTGCGATGCATGGAGGCCTCACCGCCCCCTACTACTCCCACCACCGGCTAGGCCATCCCTCTACTCACCCACACCCACTGTTATTCTGCGGCGATGGCAGCCTCACACCGCAGTGAACCAGTGAATTCTCGTACTCCTCTACGCGTGGGCATCCACTGCCGCGTCTTCCCCGGCTCCGCGTCGTCCCCTTCCTAGGCGTCACCGTCGTCCACCGCCCTGGTACTCTCGGGGAGGCGTGGTCAATGTGGTCAAGGAAGGGCTGCCATTCGACGTGGACTGTACGTGGAGAGGCTGAGAGCTGGGTCTAAGGCCGCAGCAAGGAAGTGCCTCCTTATTACGTGCAAAATAATTATTCCTCCACCTGACAGCGGGGACCCACCGGACGGACCACCGTATTTCACAAAAAAAAACATTCCCCCCTGACTGCTGGGACCCACCAGCTACACCTTCGCACGCAAGGAAGTGCCTGACAGTCGGGACCCACCTGGTCGAAGCGTGCATAGTGTTGTCATTCTGGTCGCGAACGTGTACGTACATACTGGTCAATGTAGAGGCGCGCACATGTCGTAGTAGAGGCGTGCACGTGTCGTAGTAGAGGCGCGCACGTAGCATGTACACGTACGTACAGCGGCCAGGGTGCAAGAAAGAAAATACGGCCACGTATGTGTACATACGGGCGGGGTCTCGAACGCCTACTCGCGCATACGTACGGCCAGGGCTCGTGTACATGGCTGGGTCGGAACGGAGAAACAACGTCGTCGTCATTTTCATGGGGAGGCAACGGAATGTGTCGTGTTCATGGGGAGGCAACGGAATGCGTCGTGTTCATCGGGAGGCAACGGAACGCGTGGGAGCCAACCAGCTGGGTCGGAACGGAATGTGTGGTCGTGTTCATCGGGTGGGCTTGGACGGAACAGGCGATGGAAACGAGGCCTGGCGTACTGCAGAACGGAGGAAACGGCCTTGTGTTCGACCGGCCACGTTCGAAACAAGATCCTGTTCATCGGGAGGGGTCTGGCGTACCGCAAAATGGAGGAAATGGACCTCCTACGGTCGAAACGGGGGTCCTGTTGATCGGGAGGGGTGTGGCGTACCGCAAAACGGACAAAACAGACCTCCTACGGTCGAAATAGGGGTCATGTTGATCGGGAGGGGTGTGGCGTACCACAAAATGGACGAAACGGACCTCCTACGGTCAAAACGGGGGTCCTGTTCATCGGGAGGGGTGTGGCGTACCGCAAAACGGGACTCCACGGGATATTGTTCATCTCCACCGTCGACCTCCTCCAGCCTCCACAGGCTACCGTCGACCACCTCCAGCCTCCACGGGCTCCTGTTCATCCAGCCTCCACCGCGCGCTACTCCACCGGCTACTGTTCAACCACCCCTCCACGGGCACCCCTCCACCGTCTACTGTTCATCCAGCCCTCCACACCACAGGGTCCTGTTCAACCACCCCTCCACGGGCACCCCTCCACCGTCTACTGTTCATCCAGCCCTCCACACCATGGGGTCCTGTTCATCCAGAGGCAACGCAACCGCTCACTGTTCATCCAACCCCCCCCCCCCCCGCAACGATCACTGTTCATCCCAGAGGCAGCATCGATCGGCCTCAGTTAGCAGCAGTAGCGAAGGAATCGCTCGATCGGGTTCAGTTAACATCCATCGATCGATCGCTCGGGTTCAGTAACGCGTAGCCTGCAGTGCAATCGCTCGGGTTCAGTTAGAGCCCAACGCCTCACTCGGGTTCAGTTAGAGCCAACGCCTCGCACACACGCGCGTACATGTACGAGAGAAACGCGCATCGCTCGGCCCCCGACCTCCCACCATAACCGGGAACTCACCGAAATTTTCCTCGCCCTCGCTTCTACCATGGTTTTTTCCGTCATGGACGGCCCAAAGAATGTCATGAAGCTGCGTCTTCGGCCCACCCAGGACGAAAAGCCCATTTTCTGTCATGATTTTTTCTCACAGAAGTAGGAGCCAACCACATCTATGATGATACCGGGTTTTGTCACAATTATCGTCATAGAAGTGTCATATGTATGACAGAAAAAATTTCGTTCGGCCCAAAATGTCACGGATGTGTCTTTTTTTTGTAGTGAAAAGGCATACGTCTATAAGCAAAGGTACCGAAAGGACAAGTAAAAGTGGTCTTTTCCTGATCCTCTTTTGACACAGGTATTTGAGAGAAACCATAATAACCGTCTAGAAAGCAAAAATGTGTATGTTTGGGTAATCTTTCCAGCATTTGATCAATAAAAGGTAAAGGGTAATGATCTTTTCTAGTAGCTTTATTTAATTTGCGAAAATCAATTACCATTCTATAACCTATGACAATTCTTTGTGGGATCAATTCATCTTTATCATTAGGAACAACAGTAATACCTCCCTTCTTAGGGACACAATGGACAGGACTCACCCATTGACTATCAGCAACGGGATAAATTATACCTGCCTCCAAAAGCTTTAATATTTCATTTCTTGCCACTTCTTTCATCTTAGGATTTAACCTTCGTTGGTGATCAACAACCGGTTTAGCGTCCTCCTCCAATTCTATTTTGTGCTGGCATAGAGTGGGACTAATGCCCTTAAGATCATCAAGAGTATATCCAATAGCAGCACGGTGCTTCTTCGGAGTTTTCAATAAATTCTCTTCTTCCTGCTCTGAAAGGTTAGCACTAATAATAACAGGATATATCTTATTTTCATCAAGATAAGCATATTTGAGAGTATTAGGTAATGGTTTAAGCTCAAACACGGGATCACCCTTTGGTGGGGGAGGATCCCCTAGAATTTCAATAGGCAAGTTGAGTTTCAAAATAGGTCCATGTTTAAATAATACTTCATCTATTTCCCTTGTTTCATTCATAAACATATCATTTTCATGGTCTAGCAAATATTGTTCTAAAGGATCATTAGGAGGCACGGCAACAGAAGCAAGACCAACAATTTCATCTTTACTAGGATAATTCTTTATCATGGGGTTGTCTATGAAATTTAGCAAAATTAAAATCATGAGACATATCCCCTAAACCAACAGTAACGATGTCTTTTTCGTAGTCTATCTTAGTATTAACAGTATTCAAGAAGGGTCTACCAAATATAATGGGACAAAAGTCATCTTGTGGTGAACCAAGAACAAGAAAATCAGTAGGATATTTAACCTTCCCACACAAGACTTCAATATCTCTAACAATCCCAACTGGTGAAATAGTATCTCTATTGGCCAGCTTAATTGTAACATCAATATCTTCTCTCTCAGCGGGTGCAATATCATGCATAATTTCTTTATATAAGGAATGAGGTATTGCACTCACACTAGCACCCATATCACATAAGCCATGATAACAATGATCTCCTATTTTAACAAAAAAGACAGGCATGCCAACAACAGGTCTATGTTTATTTTTAGTATTGGGTCTAGCAATTCTAGCAGCTTCATTGCAGAAGTAAATAACATGCCCATCAATATTATCGACCAAGGGATCCTTAACCATAGCAATACTAGGTTCAACTTTAATTTGCTCAGAGGGTGTAGGTGTTCTAGCATTACTCTTACGAACCACAGTTGAAGCTTTAGCATGATCCTTTATTCTAACAAGGTAAGGTGGTTACTCAATATAAGCGGTAGGAACAATAGGATCAACATTATAAGTGATAGTCTTTTATTCAACTTCAATAGGTTCAACTACTTTTACTTCAATGGGAGGATGATATTTAAACCACTTATCCTTAGGGAGATCAACATGAGTAGCAAATGATTCACAGAAAGAAGCTACTATCTCAGAGTCAAGTCTATATTTAGTGCTAAATTCATGAAAAGCATCGGTATCCATAAAAGATTTAACACAATCAAACTTAGGTGTTATACCTGACTCCTTACCTTCATCGAGTTCCCAATCTTCATAGTTGCATTTAATTCTTTCCAATAAATCCCATCTGAATTCAATAGTCTTCATCATAAAAGAACCAGTACAAGAAGTATCGAGCATGGAGCGATTATTGAGAGAAAGCCGAGCATAAAAATTATGAATAATAATTTCTCTTGAGAGCTCATGATTGGGGCATGAATATAACATTGACTTAAGCCTCCCCCAATCTTGAGCAATACTTTATCCTTTGTGAGGCCAAAAATTATATATATATATATATATATATATATATATATAATTATGATCACGATGAACCAGATGCATAGGATAAAACTTCTGATGAAATTCCAATTTCAATCGGTTGTAGTTCCATGATCCAATATCATCACATAGCCTAAACCATGTCAATGCCTTTACCTTCAAAGATAAAGTGAAGACCTTCTTCTTGATAACATCCTCGGGCATACCTGCAAGCTTAAATAATCCACAAACTTCATCCACATAGATTAGGTGCATATCGGGATGTAATGTTCCATCTCCTATAAAAGGATTAGCTAGCAGTTTCTCTATCATACCCGAAGGAATTTCAAAGTAAACATTTTTAGTAGGTTCAGTAGGTTGTGGAGAAACTCTTTGCCTTACTGGTTGGGGTGAAGATACCCCGAACAAGCCCCTCAAAGGATTATTTTCCATAGTAACAAGTGACAGTAAATTTCAGCACACTATATAAATGTTTCCTTACCAAATTCCACTTACCAAAGGCACTTCACTCCCCGGCAACGGTGCCACAAAAGAGTCTTGATGACCCACAAGTATAGGGTATCTATCATAGTCCTTTCGATAAGTAATAGTGTCGAACCCAACGACGAGCAGAAGGAAATGACAAGCGGTTTCCAGTAAGGTATTCTCTGCAAGCACTGAAATTATCAGTAACAGATAGTTTTGTGATAAGGTAATTCGTAACGGGTAACAAGTAACAAAAGTAAAAAAGTTGCAGCAAGGTGGCTCAATCCTTTTTGTAGCAAAGGACAAGCCTGGACAAACTCTTATATAAAGGAAAGCGCTCCCGAGGACACATGGGAATTATCGTCAAGCTAGCTTTCATCATGCTCATATGATTCGCGTTCATTACTTTGATAATTTGATATGTGGGTGGACCGGTGCCTGGGTACTGCCCTTCCTTGGACAAGAATCCCACTTATGATTAACCCCTCTCGCAAGCATCCGCAACTACGAAAGAAGAATTAAGGTAAACCTAACCATAGCATGAAACATGTGGATCCAAATCAGCCCCTTACGAAGCAACACATAAACTAGGGTTTAAGCTTCTGTCACTCTAGCAACCCATCATCTACTTATTTCTTCCCAATGCCTTCCCCTAGGCCCAAATAATGGTGAAGTGTCATGTAGTCGACGTTCACATAACACCACTAGAGGAAAGACATCATACATCTCATCAAAATATCGAACGAATACCAAATTCACATGACTACTTTATAACAAGACTTCTCCCATGTCCTCAGGAACAAACGTAACTACTCACAAATCATATTCATGTTCATAATCATAGGGGTATTAATATGAATAAAGGATCTGAACATATGATCTTCCACCGAATAAACCAATTAGCATCAACTACAAGGAGTAATCAACACTACTAGCAACACACAGGTACCAATCTGAGGTTTTGAGACAACGATCGGATACAAGAGATGAACTAGGGTTTGAGAGGAGATGGTGTTGGTGAAGATGTTGATGGAGATTGACCCCCTCCCAATGATAGGATCAATGGTGACGACGATGGTGACGATTTCCCCCTCCCGGAGGGATGTTTCCCCGGCAGAACAGCTCCGCCGGAGCCCTAGATTGGCTTTGCCCAGGTTCCGCCTCGAGACGGCGGCGCTTCGTCCCGAAAGCTTCCTTCTGATTTTTTCCTGGGCAAAAGACACCTTATACCAGAAGATGGGCATCGGGGGGCTTCCAGGTGGCCCACGAGGCAGGGGGCGTGCCCAGGGGGTAGGGCGCGCCCTCCACCCTTGTGGACAGGGTGTGGCCCCCCTCTGGTGCTTTCTTCGCCCAATATTTTTAATATATTCCAAAACTGACTTTTGTGGAGTTTCGGGACTTTTGGAGTTGTGCAGAATAGGTCTCTAATATTTTCTCCTTTTCCAGTCCAGAATTCCAGCTGCCGGCATTCTCCCTCTTCATGTAAACCTTGTAAAATAAGAGAGAGAAGGCATAAGTATTGTGACATAATGTGTAATAACAGCCCATAATGCAATAAATATCGATATAAAAGCATGATGCAAAATGGACGTATCATGAATCATTTGATACTTGTGAACCATGCCTCATGGGCAAGATGACTAAAACTCCGTTCTCAGGAACAATGGAGCAAGCTACTAACTTATTGGAAATAATACATACCGATGTATGCGGTCCGATGAGCGTTGAAGCACGCGGCGGGTATCGTTATTTTCTGACCTTCACAGATGATTTGAGTAGGTATGGTTATGTCTCTACTTGATGAAACACAAGTCTGAAACATTTGAAAAGTTCAAAGAATTTCAGAATGAAGTGGAGAATCATTGTAACAAGAAAATAAAGTTTCTATGATCTGATTGCGGAGGCGAATATTTGAGTTACAAGTTTGGCCTTCAGTTAAAACAATGTGGAATAGTTTCACAACTCACGCCGCCTGGAACACCACAGCGTAATGGTGTGTCCGAACGTCGTAACCGTACTTTATTAGATATGGTGCAATCTATGATGTCTCTTACCAATTTACCACTATCATTTTGGGGTTATGCATTAGAGACAGCTGCATTCATGTTAAATAGGGCACCGTCTAAATCCATTGAGATGACACCGTATGAACTATGGTTTGGCAAGAAACCTAAGCTGTCATTTCTTAAAAGTTTGGGGATGTGACGCTTATGTCAAAAGGCTTCAGCCTGATAAGCTCGAACCCAAAGCGGAGAAGTGTGTCTTCATAGGATACCCTGAGGAAACCATTGGGTACACCTTCTACCACAGATCCGAATGCAAGATCTTTGTTGCTAAGAATGGATCCTTTCTAGAGAAGGAGTTTCTCTCAAAAGAAGTGGGTGGGAGGAAAGTAGAACTTGATGAGGTAATCGTACCTTCTCTCGAATTGGAATGTAGCACATCACAGAAAATCATTCCCGTGATGCCTACACCAACTAGAGAGGAAGCTAATGATGATGATCATGAAGCTTTAGACCAAGTTCTTACTGAACCTCCTAGGTCGACCGGAGCATGATCTGCACCAGAGTGGTATGATAATCATGTCCTGGAAGTCATGTTACTATACTAAGGAGAACCTACGAACTATGAAGAAGCTATGATGAGCCCAGATTCCAACAGATGGCTTCAGGCCATGAAATCTGAGATTGGATCCATGTATGAGAACAAAGTGTGGACTTTGGTGGATTTTCCCGATGATCGGCAAGCCATATAAAATAAATGGATCTTCAAGAAGAAGACTGATGTGGATGGTAATGTTACTGTCTACAAAGCTCGACTTGTCACGAAAGGTTTTCGACAAGTTCAAGGGGTTGACTACAATGAGACTTTCTCACCCGTAGCGATGCTTAAGTCCGTTCAAATCATGTTAGCAATTGCCGCATTTTATGATTATGAAATCTGGCAAATGGATGTCAAAACCGCATTCCTTAATGGATGTCTTAAAGAAGAGTTGTATATGATGCAACCAGAAGGTTTTGACGATCCTAAAGGTGCTAACAAAGTATGCAAGCTCCAGAGTTGGAATATACGATTTGATGAGGTGATCAAAGCATATGGTTTTATACAGACTTATAGTGAAGCCTGTATTTACAAGAAAGTGAGTGGGAGCTCTGTAGCATTTCTCAATATTATATGTGGATGACATATTGTTGATTGGAAATGATATAGAATTTCTGGATAGCATAAAAGGATACTTGAATAAGAATTTTTCAATGAAAGACCTCGGTGAAGCTACTTACATATTGAGCATCAAGATCTATAGAGATAGATCAAGACGCTTGATAAGACTTTCAATGATTACATACCTTGGAAATATTTTGAAGGAGTTCAAAATGGATCAGTCAAAGAAGGCTTTTTTGCCTGTATTGTAAGGTATGAAGTTGAGTAAGACTCAAAAGCCCGACCACGGCAGAAGATAAAGAGAGAATGAAAGTCATTCCCTATGACTCAGCCATAGGTTCTATAAAGTATGCCATGCTATGTACCAGACTTATTGTGTGCCTTGCATGAGTCTAGCAAGGGGGTACAATAGTGATCCAAGAGAAGATCACTGGACAACGGTCAAAATTATCCTTAGAGGACTAAGGAATTGTTTCTCGGTTATGGAGGTGATAAAGGGTTCGTTGTAAAGGGTTATGTCGATGCAAGCTTTAACACTAATCTAGATGACTCTGAGTCTCAATGTGGATACGTATTGAAAGTGGGAGGAATTAGCTAGAGTAGCTCCATGCAGAGCATTGTAGACATAGAAATTTGCAAAATACATACAGATCTGAATGTGGCAGACCCGTTGACTAAACCTCTCTCACCAGCAAAACATGATCACACCTTAGTGATCTTTTGAGTGTTAATCACATGGAGATTTGAACTAGATTATTGACTCTAGTAAACTCTTCAAGTGTTAGTCACATGGCGATGTGAACTATGGGTGTTAATCACATGACAATGTGAACTAGATTATTGACTCTAGTGCAAGTGGGAGACTGAAGGAAATATGCCCTAGAAGCAATAATAAAGTTGTTATTTATATTTCCTTATTCATGATAAATGTTTATTATTCATGCTAGAATTGTATTGATCGGAAACTTAAATACATGTGTGAATACATAAACAAATATCGTGTCCCTAGTGAGCCTCTACTAGACTAGCTCGTTGATCAAAGATGGTTAAGGTTTCCTAACCATGGACATGTGTTGTCATTTGATAACGGGATCACATCATTAGGAGAATGATGTGATGGACAAGACCCATCCGTTAGCTTAGCATAATGATCACTCAGTTTTATTGTTATTGCTTTCTACATGTCAAATACATATTCCTTCGACTATGAGATTATGCAACTCCCAGATACCGGAGGAATACCTTGTGTGCTATCAAACATCACAACATAACTGGGTGATCATAAAGATGCTCTACGGGTATCTCCGAAGGTGTTTGTCGAGTTGGCATAGATCAAGATTAGGATTTGTCACTCCGAGTATCGGAGAGGTATCTCTGGCCCCTCTCGGTAATACACATCATAAGCTTGCAAGCAAATGACTAAGGAGTTAGTCACGAGGTGATGTATTACCGAACGAGTAAAGAGACTTGCCAGTAACGAGATTGAACTAGGTATGAAGATACCAACGATCGAATCTCGGGCAAGTAACATACTGATGGACAAAGGGAATTACGTAAGTTGTCATAATGGTTTGACCGATAAAGATCTTCGTAGAATATGTAGGAGTCAATATGAGCATCCAGGTTCCGCTCTTGGTTATTGACCGGAGAGGTGTCTCGGTCATGTCTACATAGTTCTCGAACCTGTAGGGTCCGCACACTTAACATTCGATGATGATATAGTATTATATGAGTTATGTGATTTGGTGAATGAATGTTGTTCAAAGTCTCGGATGAGATTACAAACATGACAAGGAGTCTCGAAATGGTCGAGAGTTAAAGATTGATATATAGGACGATGGTATTCGGACACTGGAATTGTTTCGGGGGGTACCGGGTACTTATCGTGTCACCTGAAGGGATTTCAGACACCCCCGACAAAAGATATGGGCCTTATGGGCCAAGAGGGGAAACACACCAGCCACAACGGGCTGGTGCACCCCCCATATGGGCCGGCCTAAGGAGGGGAAGGAAAAGGGAGAAGGGAAAGGAAAGTGTGGATTAGGATTCCCACTTCCTTCGCTCTCCCCCCCCCCTCTTTCCTTCCCCCTCGGTTATATATGGCAGGGGGCGTGCAGCTTGGGAGGGACTCCAAGTAGGATTCCTCTTACTTGGGCGCCTTCTATGGTTGCTCCTCCCTCCCTCCCACCTATATATATGGGGGGGCTAGCACACCAGACAATTGCCTAGCCGTGTGTGGCGCCCCCTTCCACCGTTTACACCTCGGTCATATTTTCGTAGTGCTTAGGCGAAGCCCTGCGGAGATAACTTCACCATCACCGTCACCGCGCTGTCGTGCTGACAGAACTCATCTACTACCTCGGCGTATTGTTGGATCAAGAAGGCGAGGGACGTCATCGAGCTGAACGTGTGCAGAACGCGGAGGTGTCGTGCGTTCGGTACTTGATTGGTTGAAGCACGAAGAAGTTCAACTACATCAACTTCATTGTGAAACGCTTCCGCTTACAGTCTATGAGAGTACGTAGACACACTCTCCCCTCGTTGCTATGCATCTCCATGGATAGATCATTGCTTGTGCATAGAAAAAAATTTGTTTCCCATGCAATGATTCCCAACACTAGCAGTGGTGCTTGACTGACAAGACTTGGCTAAATGGAGTAACTTTACCATCTTGGGAGGATTGTCTAGCTCTACATCTCGGTTGTAGAACCACTAATCCTGCCATTTTTTTTGTCTCAGAGAATTCTCAGGGCAACTACTTGGATCAGGCATGCTTACAGATGGCGGCTCCATCTTACTCGTGGGTCCCATCCACATTGTTTTGGGGCTTAACTTGAAAGTACCTCCTCCACAATCCGAAGTGTTGTTCGATGCAAAGGAAGGCCTCACAGAGAGTTATCAAGTAGGCTATGTATAGAATGGATTTTGGGGGAAGAAGGTGGAGTTGGAGGAGAAGTGCACGAGGTGGTGAAAGAAAGGGTGAATTGGAAATCCAAGGCCGCAAATAACGAAAGGATTGAACTTGACATGTTTGTGTGGCTCTGGCTTGGGCACAGCCTCCCCGAGAATGTCGCTGTTCTCCGTCACGGTGTCTAGAGCGCATGGAAATCGATGGCGGGTTGAAGTAGATAACTACCGGTGGCGAGGCGTTCCAGCTCGATACCTAGTGGTAGAGGAGGACATCCACTTTCCCTTCATATTGGATGCCACCTTATCCTTGCGCTCAGCGGTGTCAGGTCCTTGCCCGTGTTGACAGGCTCGCCGTTTTTCGTCCGGCGGTGCTTGCCCATGGAGGTGTGGCGGTGCTTCGGTGGTGCGCTAAGGCGGTGGTATGGCGGTGCAGCGACAACTGATGTGCATCAACACGAGGAAGAACAAAGAAGTGGAGGGGGCGAGAGTGTAACCTCTCCCCCGCTCTGTCCAATCCCTTTATATAGGTGGGTAAGGGGACACATGGCTAGATGGAATTTCCGCCACGCGACAAGATATCTCTTCTTATATCCATGCTGGTGTTTAAAGCGCGCAAGGATGGCGGAGTCTTCTGTTAACTGTGTCCGAGAATCAAGGTGCACGTCATCGGCCAATAGAACGTGGCCAAGGTGGGCCCCATGCCCACTCCCGCATGTTGTGTTGACCGACGGGTCGCATCTGACACGTGGTCCATTTGATGGGACATGTCTAAGTCTACTCCCTCTGTCTAGGTGCATTAGGCATCTTAGAAGGTGCACCACAACCTAGGCGCGAAGAGATTGGGCTCGGAAAAAAATTGAATCGCGGGTCAAGCCAATCACATCATTCATTTCTTAACTAAAAACATGCTATTAATTAGAAGACCTTTTAAAATCCCAATAGCGTGCCATAGAAATTGCATGCATTGGCCCTCCAATTAATAGATGGGGTCTAATTAATATGCATGCAACCAGTACTACTATTTCGCACCTTAGTGTTTTGAGATTATTTGATTTTTGTTAGATGCCTAATGTACCGAGACGGAGGGAGTACCCGATAGGATTGGACATGTTGAATTTTGTAAACACTGCGCCGGTATTCTGCGAGCGAACGCCGGCTGCGCTGGAAACTTGTGTGGCACGGGTCGGTTATCTTCATCAACATTTCAAGAGCATAGTGATTTGTACTACCTCGGATGTAGCATGAGGATTGAAGGCCGGCTATGAGTAGGTGCGGTCAGGGGAAGCTTCGAAGAATCAGTCTCAACCTCGCGGACTAAAGATAATGCATGGATCAGTGTTGTTCGAGGTGCATCCAATCTACAAGACCGGTTCAGGAGATAATGACGGTGTCACAGCCAGGGGTGCCTCGCCATGTCGGTTGCTGACCCAATGACCGGACCGAGTACCCCCTGGGCCACCATGGGCGCCCCATGGCATTCTACAGAGAAGACTCTGGAAGCCTTATCGTCCAAGTTAGGGAAGACGGGGCCGTGGAGGACTCCCCCATTGCCACGTAGCTGATTAAGTTGTGTAACCCTAGGGGCCCCGATGTGTTATATAAGCCGGAGTCGAGCTATTCGATTGGTTCTATATATAGTTGTACTTGACACAGCCCTCACAATATACAGAGAGCAAGACTAGGGCTTTACCTCCACCTAGAGGGTCGGAACCTGGGTAAACTCTCCTCCTTGTTTCCCCTCTAACCTAATCACACCTCCGGGATACCCTATCGAGGGATCTCCCGAATCATCTCCGACACTACGTCGACATTTTTTTCCTTTCCTTTTTACAACCCATGTCTAATTTTTGTATAGACTATACATTTTTCGTATACACCAGGAACATTTTTCTACATGATTAACATTTTTCCAAGTACATGTTTTCATGTCTATTTTTTCATACACATTCTACATTTGTATTACACATCCAAAATATTTTTTATAAACATTCCATAAAATACATGATTAATATTTTTATAACACGTGTTATTGAACTTTTTTTATACATGTGTTAAACATTTTTTTCAAATACACATTGAATTTTTTTGTGAACTACGCAGACATTTTTTAAGATTGTATAAACATTTTTTAAAATGTAATGAACATGTTTGAAATGCATGAATTTTTGCTAAAATGTAACATACATTTTTCCGATTGGGACAAACATATTTTGTGAATTACACAAATATTCCGTTTGAAATGTGTGAACATTTTTTTTGTTATCAACAAATTTTTGAATTAAAATAATATATATTACACAACTACATTGTTTCAAATTCACAATTGTGGATTTTTTAGTTAATTTATGTTCGGGAATATATGATTTACAATATTTTCAAAAACAAGAAAAATAGAAGAAAAAATGAGGCAAAACATGCTTTACTAATCACTCAACAAAATGTTTACAGGAATAACAGCTGGATCAAAAGGATCTCCCACGAACCACACCCAAACCAAGTGCGTGTTTTGCGAGAGAGTGAGCCTCAAAATTAAAATTTCTACGTTCAAACACTATATTACATTTAACAAACTGCTTAATGTCGTTGACCACGGCCTGGGGATATGAAGCCATCTCGATCCTTGATTGGGAGAGGTCCTCGCCAAAGCTAGACCCTCTCATCATGCTAGCGCTTCCAAGTTTGAAGGATCCTATACACCCTGCACCACGATTGCCGAAGCGCCAATGTACACCCCTTGCTCCGGTATACAGATGGTTGCGGTCGCGCCCCTTCTGCCGTTACTGCTGAGGCCTACATCCACATTAATTTTGTCGCAGCCAGATTCTGGAGGGAGCCACCTCTCTGCCGCTTGTACCTGTCTCAGTTGGGTGGCATTAGGGGTGTTGACTGTGTTGAGCTAAACTAAGTAGGATTTGACAAAATGATTGATTGAGCTTGGGCTCTGAAATATGTCCTCATGAATGGCCTTCCTCCTTGCTGCGCAAGTACACCGAGAAGTCATGCATTCTAGAAGGGAGTGCCTCCAAGAGTCGAGGCATCCGCACAATCCACAGTTGCCGCACGTGGTCATGTGTTAGTGGTGGAGGAGGTCCGCTGAAGAAAAAACAAATTAATGAACCTAGAAGCTACCTGCGTGGGCCCATTGTAGCAACGTATAACTCCAGCGTACTCTCTCTCTCTCTCTCGCACTAAGCAAGACAAAGTGTTGCGCTACGGCTATATCTCGCATGTACCCGTTCGTATTAGGAATCGCCTACAGGCGGGCGAATCGGGCCGGCTCATTAGCTGCATACCTGTATGTTAGTTCACTCTATTTTGGTTTTTCTTTGTTTTTATTTCTTTACATTTTCCTTTGATTTCTTTGTTTTTTCCACACGTTTTCTTTGGGTTTTCTTTTTTCCTTGGTTATACTTTGTTTTATTAGTTTTCTTTTCTTTATTCCTTTGTTACACTTATGGTTTTCTTTTGTTTCTTTTTGGTTTTTATGTATTGTTTGGGTTTTTTGCTTTTCCTGTTGCTTCTTTGTCAGTATTAATCGGTTTTCTTTTTTTAACACATGTCTAATTTTTATCAGTAAACAATGTACCTTTTTAGTGCACATGTGAAACATTTTCTAATCCACATAGGACATTTTTTAAATACATGATGTACATTTTTTTGTACAATACATGTTTTGAACACTTTTTTGCATACATAGTAACATGTTTTGAATGTACTCGCAAACATTAAGAACACAGGTATAATATAGCCACTGATAATCATGCTTTAAAATATTCTATGATCACTTCGCAGTTATGAAATAAGGTTCATGATGCACGCAAGTAGATCATTTAAATAAAACATGAGTAAACAATCAGGGTGTAGAAATGAAAGGCACCGATCGGATGTCTGAAGCGACGCCTCGAAAGGATAACAATATGAAGCATGCCTCAGTCGGGCGTCTGAACGACACCACATAAAGGGCTTATATATGTAAAAGGAATAACAAGCATGCCACAGTCGGGCGTCTATGCGACACCACAGAGAGGGCTTATATATAAAAGGAATAACAAGCATGCCACAGCCGGGCGTCTGTGCGACACCACAAAAAGGGCTTATAAGTGAATGAGATAACAAGCATGCCACAGTCGGGCGTCTGAGCGACGCCACATAAAGGGCTTATATATAAACATAATCACAGTGAATATCCAGGAGGTGGTACCGTCCGAGGGTATTCGTTATTTCAAACAATGCAACGGTTAGTCCACAATGATAATAATCATAACCGTCATATATCACAAGTCATAATCAATATTCTGGTTTAGTAGTTTCTCCTCCGAAGACCGACACTAAGACCGACACTTGACCCATCCCAGACTGTAGTCCTTAACCATGGACACAGATATTCGAATAGGTTTAATATCTCTGCAGAGAGTGTACTCTTTACCCACGAGTAACGGATTTCTTTAGTTCATCGGAACTAATTCCGTCTACGGTCTTTTAGTCGAAAACACGCCTGACTTGCATACACCAGCTTTTACTCGTGTCTGGAATCACCCATGACAACTGTTAAGCAAAACTCTAAGTGGGGAGGCTACAACCTCGCGTACCATGGGATCAAATTTCTATCGCGCGCTCTAAGGGGTGCCCCCTTCTCGGTCCCAACTGGAAACACCCATGCCCTCGGACCAGGTGGCACGCCTACCGGTTGCAACCGGTATCTTCCACCATAGCCTCTCTGTACGGTGTGTGCTAAGATAGGGGTTGACAACTTACTGAACCGTACCCTACCTTCGGCAGGGACAAGTGGCAGCACGAAAACAAGTGTGGGGGTTACTGGAACAAGACTCGATCTACGGCCGACTCAGGAGGCTTAAGTATTTCCTGCATGATTAGCTCAAGGATAATATTTCACATCCATCAGACACAACCACCACTCATCATACCTCCCCCTGCCCCACCGGTCATAACCGTCTCGACGAGGGACAAGCTCAGATCTATCCAAGACAGAGGCTTTCCCGGATCCTTCCCGGTAGGCATGAGAGGCATATGAGGGTGATTGCTATCATAAGCATATCCATTTCCAACAGCAAGTATTTTCGTTATGCACTCAATGTGTATGATCATATCGTCACAAAAAATAACTAATGCTTCCTGTCGAGGTGGGGTTATAACCGTATCAAACAACCCACAAAATATTATGCCAGGGTTCAGAATGCTTGCCTTCAAGGTGTGGAGAGTTAGGGTGCATTCCAAAACTTTGAAAGTTTTCTTCTCTCTCCCACAAATCCTATTTTTGGAAATATTTAAATTAACACATAGTTTAAAAACAGTACAAAAAAGTTGCTTGGAAAATTTTGAAATAAATATGAAAATAAACTAGACAATATTTGAGAAACAACAGAAAAAGATTTAAGTCATTTGGATTCATATTTTAGAAGTTATAGCCAGTCAAAGTTTTGGTCAAATCTATTTTTAAAATAAACCAGAAAAGAAAACGTTTCAAAAGGAATACGCTTTCGGGGTAGTGAAGACGTACTCTGGGGTTTACGTCTTCACTTATCTAGCATGGACCGGCTCGTGGTCACTGACAGTGGGTCCAGCGGGCCCACTGGTCAGGTTTGACTGGTCTCCACTCCCTCCCCTTTGCTCTGCCCGAGCAGGGGCGGGACTCCGGCGATCGTCGCTGGTGAACGGGGGCTCCTCGAGGGCATCCGATGCCAGGGATGGATCCGCCACTCCTAGGCGGTCCTCCCGGTCGTCGACTGGCTGGCGGGGATAGAGGGAATCGCCGGCGGCGAGCTCTGCGGAGGAGAGAGCTTCGGGCAGGTTTGGGGCTCTGGGATACCGTGGCTCCCGACCGTGTTTGAGATGTTGGGAAGCTCCGCAGGGTCTAGGGGAGTCGAGCGGTGGTATTGGAAAGGCGGGGGAGGCCCTGGCTGCGACGGACGGAGTTGGGGCGTGGCGGCGATCGAACCGGCCGGAGACGGAGAAGATGGCTCTCCTCCATTTATTTCGGGCTGCGGGTGTGTTGGGGGAGTGGCCTGAGGTTGCCTGGGTGCTCGGAGGAGCTCGGGGGCCTCCTTTTATAGCGCAACAAGGTCGGTTCGCGGCGGCCGTGATAAGCTCGTCGGCGACCGCCGTTCTGTTGCTGCAGGCGACGTGGCGACGATGTGTGCTAGCGGACGGCCTTGCGGATGAGGTCGGGTTGTTCAAAGGGGGCAGCTGGCACGCTGCTGCGGCTCGGGCGGCACCGTCCACGGCAGAGCCCTGCTGCGGCCGTCGGCGGCTAGCGTCGGTGGCGCTGTGGGGCGCCAGGAGGAAGGGCCAGGCGGCTCTGAGGCGCGGGACGAGTTGGGGCACTGGCTGCGGGTGGCCAAGGGGCAGCACGGGCACGGGACGGGCGGCAGCGAGACGCGGCGGCTCGGTGCGCGTGCGTGCAAAACATGCGCTCTGGGCACGCCCAGCGCACGCACGCTACATGCTCAACACAAATGCCAGACCTTGCTAGAGGATTAGGTTGGGGCTGGGGACTAGCATGCCTGGGTTAGGGTTAGTTAGGAGCTCAATGGACATGGTTGTTAGGTCAGATGATCAAGATCACAAAGCAAACCAATAATCATGCCAAATCTGCTCATACACTCAAGGTGTTCGACAGAATGCTAAGTGCATCTAGGCAACTCTTGGGGTGGCCCAAATTTCCAGATCATAGTCTCTCTAGATGAATGGGAGGGTGGTGAGGTCAGTTTGCCAAAATCTCAAACTTGTTAGTGTAAGTTTTGCAAATAAACAGTTTTGGACAGAAAGAAAAAGGCAGGCTTGCATGCATTTAAAATCCTCCAATGAGTCCACTCTCCTGGACTTAAGGGTTTTGCAAGATGGGCTATAAGTAGGAAAAAGAATCATAGCTAAAAGGGCAAGTTAAAATATGGTTGCTGTACAAATCACCATGCTGGACCAGAATGAAGAAGAGGTTGATTCACTCAAATTTTTCAAAGAACACAAAAGGGTTTTTGCATAAAGTTGAATAATATACTCCTATTAACATCCCATAATTTTGGTGGAGGCTAGAAAGAAATATTTAAATGGCTTGTAGTGCAAAATTGCCCACTGGACCAGATTTGAAAAATTGGTGTAGAGCTCAAAATATTAAATGAATGAAATATATTTTTGCATAAAAGTGATTTAAAAGCATCACATGACATCTCCAAATTTTGGTCAAAATTTTAAATAAATTTATCAAGTGGTTGTAGTTTAAAAAGGCTCCAAACAAATGAAAAATCAATTTAATGAATAAAGCTCAGAGAGAATTAATTATGCAATTAAATTCCATTGATCATAGAAATGTTTTTCTTGAAAGGGCAAACAAGTCCAATAACATATTTGGAAAGTTTTTCATTTGAGGTAAAAACTCCATAATAATAGGGTAAAGAAAGGCCCTGAAACCAAAAGAAAAACCAGAAAATAAAAGTTTAAATTTCCTGGCAAAATTTTAATTAATAAAATAAGGCCAAAAATTTTGGGGTGTCACATATTTTTGATATGTTCCTAGAGAAAACTAAGTTCAAAGATGATGGTAGCAATGATGCGGACTAGGTCCGTGATCTGAGGATTATCCTCACCGCTGCACAGAAGAATATGTCCTTGACGCATCGCTAGGTGACAGACCTATTCCAGGAGCAGATGTAGACGTTATGAATGTTTGACAAGCTTGGTATGATGACTACTTGATAGTTCAGTGCACCATTCTTTAAGTCTTAGACCGGGACTTCAAAAAAGTTTTGAACGTCACGGAGCATGTGAGATGTTCCAAGAGCTAAAATTTGTATTTCAGACTCATGCCCGTGTTGAGAGGTATGAGACCTCTGACAAGTACTTCGCCAACAAGATGGAGGAGAATAGCTCAACCAGTGAGCATGTGCTCAGAATGTCTGGGTACTACAATCGCTTGAATCAAGTGGGAGTTAATCTTCTAGATAAGATATTGATTGACAAAGTTATCTAGTCACTATCACCAAGCTACTAGAACTTCATGATGAACTATAATATGCAAGGGATGACGAAAATGATTCTCAAGCTCTTCGCGATGCTGAAATCAGCGATGGTAGAAATCAAGAAAGAGCATCAAGCGTTGATGGTTAACAAGACCACGAGTTTCAAGAAAAAGGGCAAGGGAAAGAAAGGGAACTTCAAGAAGAATGGCAAGCAAGTTGCCACTCCCACGAAGAAGCCCAAAGCTGGACCCAAGCCTGAAACTGAGTGCCTCTACTGCAAAGGAAATGGTCACTAAAAGCGAAACTGCCCCAAATACTTGGCAGATAAGAAGGATGGCAAAGTGAACAAAGGTATATTTCATATACATGTTATTGATGTGTACCTTACTAGTATTCATAGTAGCCCCTTGGTATTTGATACCGGTTCAGTTCCTAAGATTAGTAACTCGAAACAGGATTTGCAGAATAAACAAAGACTAGTTAAGGGCGAGGTGACGATGTGTGTTGGAAGTGATTCCAAGGTTGATATGATCACCATCGCACACTCCCTCTACCTTCGGGATTAGTGTTGAACCTAAATAAATGTTATTTGGTTTTTGCGTTGAGCATGAATATGATTTGCTCATGTTTGTTGCAATACGGTTATTCATTTAAGTCAAAGAATAATTGTTGTTCTATTTACATGAATAAAACCTTCTATGGTCATACAACCAATGTGAATGGTTTATTGAATCTCGATCATAGTGATACACATATTCATAATATTGATGCCAAAAAATGCAAAGTTGATAATGATAGTGCAACATACTTGTGGCACTGCTATTTAGGTCATATTGGTGTAAAGTTCATCAAGAAACTCCATGTAGATGGTCTTTTGGAATCACTTGATTATGAATTGATGACCCACAAGTATAGGGGGTCTATCATAGTCCATTCAATAAGTAACAGTGTCGAACCCAACGAGGAGTAGAAGGAAATGACAAGTGGTTTTCAGTAAGGTATTCTCTACAAGCACTGAATTTAACGGTAACAGATAGTTTTGTGATAAGGTAATTCGTAACGGGTAACAAGTAACAAAAGTAAAGAAGCTGCAGCAAGGTGACCCAATCCTTTTTGTAGCAAAGGACAAGCCTGGACAAACTCTTATATAAAGGAAAGCGCTCCCGAGGACACATGGGAATTATCGTCAAGCTAGTTTTCATCATGCCCATATGATTCGCGTTCCTTACTTTGATAATTTGATATGTGGGTGGACCGGTGCTTGGGTACTGCCCTTCCTTGTACAAGCATCCCACTTATGATTAACCCCTCTCGCAAGCATCCGCAACTACGAAAGAAGAATTAAGGTAAACCTAACCATAGCATGAAACATGTGGATCCAAATCAGCCCCTTATGAAGCAACGCATAAACTAGGGTTTAAGCTTCTGTCACTCTAGCAACCCATCATCTACTTATTACTTACCAATGCCTTCCCTAGGCCCAAATAATGGTGAAGTGTCATTTAGTCAACGTTCACATAACACCACTAGAGAAAATACAACATACATCTCATCAAAATATCGAACGAATACCAAATTCACATGACTACTTATAACAAGACTTCTCCCATGTCCTCAGGAACAAACATTGTTGAGGAATGTAGTAATTTCAAAAAAATTCCTACGCACACGCAAGATCATGGTGATGCATAGCAACGAGAGGGGAGAGTGTTGTCTATGTACCCTCATAGACCGTAAGCGGAAGCGTTACGACCACGTGGTTGATATAGTTGTACGTCTTCACGATCGACCGATCCTGGCACCGAAAGTACGGCACCTCCGCGATCTGCACACGTTCGGCTCGGTGACATCCCACAAACTCACGATCCAGTAGAGTGTCGAGAGAGAGCTTCGTCAGCACGACGGCGTGATGACGTTGATGATGAAGCTACCGGCGCAGGGCTTCACCTAAGCACTGCAACGATATGACTGAGGTGGATTATGGTGGAGGGGGGCACCGCACACAGCTAAGAGATCAATGATCAACTTGTGTGTCTATGGGGTGCCCCCTGGCCACGTATATAAAGGATGAAGGGAGGAGGAGGCCGGCCCTCATAGGGCGCACCAAAAGTGTGGAGTCCTACTAGGACTCCCTAGTCCTAGTAGGATTCCACCTCCCACATGGAATAGGAAAAAGGGAAGGGAGAAGGAGAAGGAAGGAAGGGGCGCCCCCTTTCCCTAGTCCAATTTAGACTAGTCCATGGGGAAGGGGTGCGGCCACCCTTGAGGCCTTTCTCTCCTTTCCCGTATGGCCCATTAAGGCCCAATACGAATTCCCGTAACTCTCCGGTACTCAGAAAAATACCCGAATCACTCGGAACCTTTCCGATGTCCGAATATAGCCTTCCAATATATCGATCTTTATGTCTCGACCATTTCGAGACTCCTCTTCATGTCCCCGATCTCATCTGGGACTCTGAACAAACTTCGGTCATCAAATCACATAACTCATAATACAAATCGTCACAGAACGTTAAGCATGCGGACCCTACAGGTTCGAGAACTATGTAGACATGACCGAGACTCATCTCCGGTCAATAACCAATAGCGGAACCTGGATGCTCATATTGGTTCCTACATATTCAACGAAGATCTTTATCGGTCAAACCGCATAACAACATACGTTGTTCCCTTTGTCATCGGTATGTTACTTGCCCAAGATTCGATCGTCATTATCTCAATACCTAGTTCAATCTCGTTACCGGCAAGTCCCTTTACTCATTCCGTAATGCATCATCCCACAACTAACTCATTAGTCACATTGCTTGCAAGGCTTATAGTGATGTGCATTACCGAGAGGGCCCAGAGATACCTCTCCGATACACGGAATGACAAATCCTAATCTCGATCTATGCCAACTCAACAAACACCATCGGAGACACCTGTAGAGCATCTTTATAATCACCCAGTTACGTTGTGACATTTGATAGCACACAAGGTGTTCCTCCGGTATTAGGGAGTCATAATCTCATAGTCTGAGGAACATGTATAAGTCATGTAGAAAGCAATAGCAATAAAACTGAGCGATCATTATGCTAAGCTAACGGATGGGTCTTGTCCATCACATCATTCTCCTAATGATGTGAACCCGTTATCAAATGACAACACATGTCCATGGTTAGGAAACCTTAACCATCTTTGATCAACGAGCTAGTCTAGTAGAGGCTCACTAGGGACACAGTATTTCTTTATGTATTCACACATGTATTTAAGTTTCCGATCAATACAATTCTAGCATGAATAATAAACATTTATCATGAATAAGGAAATATAAAATAACAACTTTATTATTGCCTCTAGGGCATATTTCCTTCAAACGTAACTACTCACAAATCATATTCATGTTCATAATCATAGGGGTATTAATATGCATAAAGGATCTGAACATATGATCTTCCACCGAATAAACCAACTAGCATCAACTACAAGGAGTAATCAACACTACTAGCAACCCACAGGTACCAATGTGAGGTTTTGAGACAAAGATCGGATACAAGAGATGAACTAGGGTTTGAGAGGAGATGGTGCTGGTGAAGATGTTGATGGAGATTGACCCCCTTCCGATGAGAGGATCGATGGTGACGATTTCCCCCTCCCGGAGGGATGTTTTCCTGGCAGAACAGCTCTGCTGGAGCCCTAGATTGGCTCTGCCTAGGTTCCACCGCGAGACAGTGGCGCTTCATCCCGAAAGCTTCCTTTTGATTTTTGCCAGGGCAAAAGACATCTTATACCAGAAGATGGGCATCGGGGGGCTTCTAGGTGGCCCACAAGGCAGGGGGCGCGCCCTCCACCCTCGTGGACATGGTTTGGCCCCCCTCTGGTGCTTTCTTCGCCCAATATTTTTAATATATTCCAAAACTGACTTTCATGGAGTTTCAAACTTTTGAAGTCATGCAGAATAGGTCTCTAATATTTGCTCCTTTTCCAGTCCAGAATTCCAGCTACCGGCATTCTCCCTCTTCATGTAAACCTTGTAAAATAAGAGAGAAAAGGCATAAGTATTCTGACATAATGTGTAATAACAGCCCATAATGCAATAAATATCGATAGAAAAGCATGATGCAAAATGGACGTATCAACTCCCCCAAGCTTAGACCTCGCTTGTCCTCAAGCGGAAGCCGATATCGAAAAATATGTCCACATGTTTAGAGATAGAGGTGTCAATAAAAATAAAATACGGACATGAGGGCATCATGATCATTCTTAAAACAGCAGCATATATATATATATATATATATATATATATATATATTGTCATATGATTTCTTATGTTGAAGTAACAATCTATTCACAATGTAAAGTATAAATCAGAAACTTCATTGAAAACTAACAAACTATAATCTCAGTCATTGAAGCAATTGCAATTTATCATAACATCGAAAAGAGTCAATATAAGAGCTTTTCAGCAAGTCCACATACTCACCTATCATTTAGTCTTTCACAATTGCTAACACTCACGGAATACCTATGGGTATGAAGTTTTAATCGGACATAGAGAAAGATAGGGGCTTATAGTTTTGCCTCCCAACCTTTTACCTCAAAGGTAATGTCAACAATAATGCTTTATGAAAACCCACATCCAGTTAGATATATATATATATCAAGATCTTTCCAACACATAGTTCTTGCCAAAGGATAAAGTGTAAAAGGGAAAGGTGAATATCACCATGACTCTTGTATAAGGTCTAAGGCAAAATAAAAGATAGGACCTTCGCAGAGGGAAGCAGAGGTTGTCATGTGCTTTTATGGTTGGATGCACAAAATCTTAATGCAAAAGAACGTCACTTTATATTGCCACTTGTGATAGGGACCTTTATTATGCAGTCCGTCGCTTTTATTTCTTCCATATCACAAGATCGTATAAAGCTTATTTTCTCCATATTAATAAATCTATTTAAAGAGCAATTTTTATTTCTTGCAACAATGACAACTTACTTGAAGGATCTTACTCAATCCATAGGTAGATATGGTGGACTCTCATGGCAAAACTGGGTTTAAGTATATTTGGAAGCACAGGTAGTATGTCTACTTGGTGCAAAGAATTTGGCTAGCATGAGGGGGAAAGGCAAGCTCAACATGTTGGATGATCCATGACAATATACTTTATTTCGGATATAAGAAAACATAACACATTACGTTGCCTTCCTTGTCCAACATCAACTTTTTAGCATGTCATATTGTAGTGAGTGCTCACAATCATAAAAGATGTCCAAGATAGTATATTTAAATGTGAAAACCTCTCTTTCTTTATTACTTCCTATCAATTGCAATGATGACCGAAACTATGTTTGTCAACTCTTAACATCTTTTATTCTTCATACTCTTTATATGTGAAGTCATTACTTTTCATAAGATAAATATGATCACTTTATTTCTTTTTGTTCTTTTTTTCTTTTATTCCCTCAAGATCATAGCAAGATAACAAAGCCCTCGACTCAAAACTAATCTTTATTATATATAGCTCACAGACTCGATTACATAGTGGAATCATAAAGCAAAACTCAAAACTAGATCATACTAAAAACTTTATTCTACTAGATCAAGATATTACCAAAAGGGTTGAACTAAGAAAAACGGTAAAGATAGGAGTATGATGGTGATACGATACTAGAGCACTTCCCCCAAGCTTGGTAGTTGCCAAGGGGAGTGCCCATTCCCATGTGATTATGTCTCTTTCTTCAGAGGTGGTGATGATGGAGTTGTTGATGACGGGGTGTAGCACATCGAGCGTAGGAGATCCTCCAACTTGTGGATAATACCCTTGAGTGCGGTGATATGCTCTTGCACCAAAAGATTTTCATGTGTGAGATACTTATTTTGTATGCGAGCTATCTCAATCATCTTGAAAGCTTGAATCTCAGTTGGGTAAGATGATTGTAGTAAGGTTGAGAGAAGCCTTCTTCTTATACTGTCGGGACTTGCTCCTTCGCGACCTCCTTGATCTTGTCATCTTCCTTGGTTTCTCGTATTTCTTCCCGCTTCACCCCTATCTTCATTAGCCAAGCATCGTCGCCCGTGTTGTTGGAGGAGGGGGACGACATGATGCCTGACCTTGAAAACTCTAGCAAAAAACAGCTCGGAACGAAAACAGAGGATATTTGCGAGGTACGGTGGTCAAAACCTTCGGGAGATTATATAATGAATTTTTACTGACTAAAAGAAGTATCGTGCAAGAAAACGGGGTCCGGAGGGCACACGAGGTGCCCACGAGGTAGGGGGCGCCTAGTGGGGTAGGGCGCGCCCTCCACCCTCGTGGATGCCTCGTGTCCTTCCCGGACTTCTTCTTATTTTCCTATTTTCTTAAATATTCCAAAACGGAGAAAAATTGCTATTAGAACTATTTTCGAGTCGGTTTACTTAACGTACCACATACCTATTCCTTTTCGGAGTCTGAAATGTTCTGGAAAGTGTCCCTTATGTATTCCTCTGGGGTTACGGTTTCAATAACATTAGTTTCAATATTTATGGGATTACCTGAGATTTAATGTTTGATTCTTTGACCGTTCACCACCTTTAGATTTGTGCCTTCGAAGTTGTTGATTTTTATGGCCCCGGGATGTTAGACCTCCTCGATAACGTAAGGACCTTCCCATTTAGAGAGAAGTTTTCCTGTAAAAAATCTTAAATGAGAGCTGTATAACAAAACATAATCACCTACGTTAAACTCATGCTTTCGTATCCTTTTGTAATGCCATCTTTTAACTTTTTCTTTAAACAGTTTGGCATTCTCATAGGCCTGGGTTCTCCACTCATCAAGTGAGCTAATGTCAAATAGTCTCTTCTCACCGGCAAGTTTGAAATCATAATTGAGCTCTTTAATGGCCCAATATGCCTTATGTTCTAGTTCGAGAGATAAGTGACATGCTTTTCCATAAACCATTTTATACAGAGACATCCCCATAGGATTTTTATATGTAGTTCTATAGGCCCATAATGCATCATCAAGTTTCTTGGACCAATTCTTCCTAGATCTATTAACAGTCTTTTGCAAAATTAATTTAATTTCTCTATTACCCAGTTCTACTTGACCACTAGACTGTGGGTGATAAGGAGATGCAATTCTATGATTAACATCATACTTAGCAAGCATTTTATGAAAAGCACCATGGATAAAATGTGAACCACCATCAGTCATTAAGTATCTAGGGACTCCAGACCTCAGAAAAATAACTTCTTTAAGCATCTTAATAGAGGTTTTATGATCAACACTACTAGTTGGAATAGCTTCTACCCACTTAGTAACGTAATCAACAGCAACTAAAATATGTGTATACCCATTAGAGGAAGGAAACGGACCCATATAATCAAAGCCCCAAACATCAAATGGTTCAATAACAAGTGAATAGTTCATAGGCATTTCTTGAAGTCTACTAATATTACCAATTCTTTGACATTCATCACAAGACAAGACAAACTTACGGGCATCTTTGAAGAGAGTAGGCCAATAAAAACCGGATTGCAATACCTTATGTGCAGTTCTATCTCCAGCATGGTGTCCTCCATAATTTTCGGAGTGACACTTGCGTAGGATATGTTCCTGTTCATGCTCAGGTACACAACGTCTAATAACACCATCTACTCCTTCTTTATAAAGGTGTGGGTCATCCCAGAAGTAATGTCTTAAATCATAGAAAAACTTTTTCTTTTGCTGGTATGTGAAAGTAGGTGGTATAAATTTAACAACAATGTAGTTAGCATAATCAGCATACCATGGAGCAGTTCGAGAAGCATTTATGACAGCTAATTGTTCATCGGGAAAGCTATGATCAATAGGTAGTGGGTCATCAAGAAAATTCTCTAACCTAGACAAGTTTTCTGCAGCGGGGTTCTCAGCTCCCTTTCTATCTATAATATGCAAATCAAATTCTTGTAGCAAGAGAACCCATCTAATAAGTCTAGGTTTAGCATCTTTCTTTTCCATAAGATATTTAATAGCAGCATGATCAATGTGAACAGTTACTTTGGAATCAACAATATAAGGTCTGAACTTATCACAAGCTACTACAACTTCTAAAAATTCTTTTTCAGTAGTAGCATAATTTCTCTGGGCATTGTCCAGAGTTTTACTAGCATTGGATAACATTTAATTTCTTATCAACTCTTTGTCCTAGAACAGCACCTACAGCATAGTCACTAGCATCACACAAAATTTCAAAGGGTAAACTCCAATCAGGTGGCTGAAAAATAGGTGCAAAAATCAAGGCTTTCTTAAGTATTTCAAATGCTTCTACACAATCATCATCAAAGACAAAAGGAACATCTTTTTGTAAGAGATTAGTCAGAGGCCTAGAAATTTTTGAGAAGTCTTTAATGAACCTCCTATAAAAACCGGCATGACGAAGGAAACTTCTTATACCTTTAATGTCCTTGGGACACGACATCTTTTCAATAGCATCAACTTTAGCTTTATCAATTTCGATACCTCTTTCAGATTTTTTATGCCCCAAGACAATACCTTCATTAACCATAAAGTGGCACTTCTCCCAATTCAAGACAAGATTAGTTTCTTCACATCTCTGCAAAACTCAATCAAGGTTGCTTAAGCAATCATCAAAAACAGGTTCCATACAAGGAGAAATCATCCATGAAAACCTCAACAATCTTTTCACAAAAGTCAGAGAATATAGCAGTCATACATCTTTCAAAGGTAGCAGGTGCATTACATAAACCAAACACTACAAAAAAATACACTTCCATGATGATATGTGTTTGTCACAGTAGGTCGCATTTTCTGTCATGCATGTACATCCATGACGATTTTATGACAGAATCAAGATAGTCATACTTGTGCTGTCGTAGAAGTGTTCCATGACATTACCAAAATTATCATCACGGAAGTGTCCACTTCCATGACGATAAATCCCGTGTCACAGAAGTGCTTTCGTCAAGGGTGACCGACACGTGGCATCCACCATAACGGAACGCCGTTAAGCTATCGGGTCAGGTTTTGGATCCGATAACCCGTTAACAGCCCCGACCAATGGGGATTTTCCACGTGTAAAATCATCATTGGCTGGAGGAAACACGTGTCGGCTCATCATTGGGACAGATGTCATCCACTCATTGGACAGAAGGCGCATATGATACGTCAACACGTGGCACAGCCCAACAGAGGCCCATTCCTGTGAAAAGGCCGACCCGTTTGACTTGGTCAAAAGGTGGTGCGTCGGCCCATGTACAGCCTGCTAACCCAAGGCCTGTTACACCCTATCCGAATTAGGCCCAGTAGCGTCATCTAGGCCACCCAATATGATTCCAGCCCGTTTTCACTTCTGGCCCATGTATGGCCCATGACGTCTTTCGGCCCATATGAGGCCCTATGTAACTCTTGGCCTATTAACGGCCCGTGGTGAAACTGGCCTGTAATGAACAGTGTATCACTTTACACCCATTAACGGCCCGTGGTGAAACTGGCCCGTAATGAATAGTGTATCACTTTATACCCATTAATGGCCCGTTATTCCGTTCGGCCGTTTCCAGCCCATGTTATCTTTCGGCCTTCTCAGAGCCCATTTATTCTTGGGCTCATTTCTAGCATTCGTTTACTTACGGACCGTTACTGTCATTTTCTGCTTATGAGCCAAATTCAGCCCGTGGTTACAGTCGGCCCGTTGGTGGTCCATTAATACGTTGGGCCGTTTTCATAGCGTCATCAAATACGGCCTATTAACGATGGCCCATTATAGTCGGCCCATGAACGGACGATTCCAACTCTAGCCCGTTTACGGCCATAATGCGGCATGTTATTGGCCCATGTTTGGTCAACAGATCATACTGCGCGTATAAGGCCCATTGATGATACGACCCATAGAAGGCCCATAGTTTCTATGGCCCATAGAAGGCCCATTGTTTCTACGGCCCATAGAAGGCCCACTGTTTCTACGGCTCGTAGAAGGCCCACTGTTTCTATGGCCCGTAGGAGGCCCAGTGTCACTACAGTAACTATTAGCCCATGGTTATTATGGCCTAGTTTTAAAAAATAGGTTATTGCAGCCACTAGCAAACCGCGGAAAAAGAACTGCAATGACTACAAGCAAACAAATAAACAAGACAACAAGGAAATAAATAAGCAAGCAACTTACGCTAGGCTATCACGGCTATCACACATATTACATCCACTGGGCATCAAAGTTCGCCACCAGTGCAAATAAACGCACCGACAAAAGAATATACAAAACTAAGAGCACTTCAGAAGGCACTAGGCCTGGCCAAGTTGGGCCCCCCAAACAACTAAAGAAGCTGAGTAGACCTCAGTTGTGTCAACGATAGATGCATCAACACTAGATTTAAGGCATGATGGTGCGCACGGCAGTCCTCTGACATCTTCATTGCATCTTTGACTTCAAGTCGGAGCTGAGCTGAAGCAAGCCTTTCCGCTTTAAGTTGAGACTGAAGAAGTCGAACTGATTGAGGCAGCGACTGCACAGAGGTTGTCTCACACCTGCTGGTGAGTAGCTTCAACTCACTGTCTTCATCAAGACAAGACCTTGGCGTCATCTCGCTGTCCTCAAGATGGTTTGGCTCACTATCTTCCCTAAAGTTCTGCCTGACGTAAGAGATACGAGTCTGAAAGAGAAACAAGGAGACACGTAACAGGTTTCACAATTATATAAGCAAATAAATGGATCTGTTCTGCATAAGGAACATGTTTTTACAACTACAATTTGACACTGGTAGTTGTTCCAAACATCCAATCAGATGTAAACAGCAAAGCAAACAGCAGTGGAGGAAATGATGCCTATCCAAATCTATACTAGAACAAAGTTTGAAGGCTTGAGAAGGATGAACTTACATTACATGTTAACACAGGCTGGACAAAGCCATTCTCCATGTTGATGGAATGATAATTAAATATATTCCCCAAAGAAAATTCTTTATAAGCGTTGCCATTATTCTATATTTTGTAAAGATTAGATATAGATCAAATAATATTGGAAGAAACAAAGGATAATGAAGCTCAGGTGCAGACTGGTGATACATAATCAAATAGCAATTAATTAAGTACAGCGTTACAAGGCAAAAGGGAGAGAGGTACTGACAAGAGCAATGCAGAGCCCATTATTGTTTTGAGATCGTATGATCCTTTGAGCAAGGAGATTCATCTAAAATTAGTTTTCATACAAGAGAGAAGGTAAGGCACACGCAGAAATTTAGGAGTTCAAATTTTGAATTGATATAGACAGTACCTGACGCTGGGCTCCCAGCAGTTCTAATAGGGGTTTGGCCACTGGAGTAGGGGTAAAGTGTGGTACAGTTGGGCCTGTGTTTTCTGTGGCTGCTGATCTATCTGATTTAACAGGTATCACTACCTTTTCCAAATACCTAGTTTGTACTCCTTGAGGATCTACACTCACCCTCTTCCTTTTGGACATCTATTACGAAAGAACAACATTTGACTGGAAAAACATAGTGTGACGACACATGGAATAGGTACAGAAAATGGATAGGTATGGCATATACTCATATATGATGCTTAAACTAAGCAGATGGTGTAACAAAGTAGAAGTAATGCAAGAGGTCAGATGCAAAATATGTGCGACCAATACAACTTTGAAAAGTTAGAGCAAGCACCTTGATGGGTGAATAAGATAGGCCATCCTCCACCATTCCAAGTTTGTTAGCTAGTGGATCGTTCCGCAATATTCCTCTCGTGCGCCCATTCTCGTATTCATTTTGATAATGTTCAATATCTGACATGCATGAAAACATAAAAACAAGTGAGATTTTCTTTGTAATGCAGAAGTGATTCTAATCCAATATTGCCTCCCTGCAAACCCCTTTGTGCTATCTCTGCAATTCTTTTAAAAGATGCCATGCATGCTGTAATTTGTTGTGTGCATTAATATAATGTGGCCTACTACTCAAAATATGAGAGCTCCAGAAGTATGACACTTCGCAGATGATAGCTTCAACATATAGTAAAGAAGAACAAGTTGACCTGACCTGACAGATTCAAAATATACTAAGGGAGAACAACTCGACCTGACCAGTCGACCGCAAGAGAAGAGTATCATCTTAAAGAAGAGCAGAAGAGCAAGCAGATTGAAGATATTACAAGTCTTTCAATACAATGTCGGTTGGCCACCCATGATGAACCAGAGCGCACAAAGAAATATTATTCTTTACGGTCTCTCCATATGTGGCTCACATGCATTTTGAAACTAAAGTAGGAACATTTAGCTAACCAATTAAACATCTCTCAGTTTTACTAATATCAGCAACAATATCAGATATGAATTTGTACAACTAAGCTTGTTTAGCTCGATGGGTGGAGCAGTGCTATTACGACACGAACCACGTAGGCGGATTGTGGTCATCATAAAATGGGGAAAACATAAGCATGATGAGTATAGTGTTGACCGTGGCAGTGGGATGGCAGATTTGAAGCTGCAAACCGTGCAAAGGGTAGTTAGCAACTAATGTTTGCTTTGAGATAACAACTAAGATTTGGTATGGACAAGAAAGTATGGTCAACAAGTGACAAAGAAATGCAATTATGCTGTCTCTCTATATGTCGCGACATGTATTTGGAAACTCAAGTGGGACCTTTAGCTAACCAATTAAATGTGTCAGTTAACTAATATCAGTATCATATCACAATCATATTTGAACAACTAAGCTTTCGAATTCTGAGTGTTGTGTTGTTTAGCTTGAAGGGTGGAGTAATGCTAGTACGACAGAAAGCACCTACGCAGATCATAGTAGAGTAGATAAAAGGGGAAAACCCTAAGCATCAAGAGAAAAATCAGGAAAGTGGAACTAGCTGGACCAGTGGGTGGCGCACATGCTTTTCGAAACGAATATAGGAACATTAGGTGACCAATTAAATGTTCTCTGTTTTAGTGATATGAGCATCATATCAGATTCGTATTTCAACACGTAAGCTTTGGGTTGAGGTCTTGAGGAGCAGTGCTAGCACGACACGAAGCACCTACGATGATGGTAGTGAATATAAAGGGGGGAAACCATAAGCTTTACGAGTATAGTGCCCGTGCCATGGCGGATCTGAAGGTGCAAACCGGACAAAGCTACTTCGCAACCAATGTTTGCTTTCAACTAGCCACTACGATTTGGTACGGACAAGAAAAGTACAGTAAACAAATTACGATCTATTTTCTGGGTGAGATCAATAACTTAAGCACATATGGAAGAGTACCACCTCTCTTGCGATGCCGTGTAGGCCTATGCTGATACGTTGAGGGTGCTGCGGATGCGATGGCTGTCGGCGGTGGGGAAGAAGACTTTAGACGGCAGACGGCCGGGTCGGGGGATATATCCTGTTGCTGTGGACGAGGCGATCGTAGGAGAGGCAACAACAAGGTGGACGCCGGCGCCGATGAAGCAAGAGGAGGCGATGAAAGGATCTTGGTCCAGCGCCGTGGATGAGAGACGTCCATCTCTTGCAGTGGACGACGGGGTAGGGGTAGCGGCTCCGGCAAGGTGGAGGATGGGGTGGCGGACGGAGGAGGCTGGCCGCAGCGCGGAGGTTGTCGTGCCGCCGACGGTGTATGAATGGGGAAATGGAGGGGAGGGGGATCTCAAACTTTGGGATGCGCTTCTCTAAAATGGGGGAAAGTTACGAGCTTATCCCCCGTTTAAAATTTCGGACATCATGTCGGTTGGGGATAGGACGGTAATCTCGCATCTCCCAAATATTTGCCGGTAACTATTTCGGGTGAGGAGAGGGTGTTTTGCCACCCACGGTTGGCGCCCACGGTGTATGAACGGGGCTGACAGGTAGGGCAGTTGTGTCACGTCTGATGGAAGTTACACATCTGCCCCTATTTAAAATATTAGCCTACATCGATTTCGGACGAGGAGAGTTTGTTTTGCCGCCCACCGTGTATGGATGGGGAAATGGAGGAAGAGACACATGTCTTTCAGACGAGCTTGAATCAAATGTGTTTTGCTGCCCACGTTTGGCGCCCACCGTGTCTGAATGGGCTCAGAGGTCGTCGTGTCACGTCTAATTGAAGTTACTAGTCTACCCCTATCGACAGCAGTGTAAATCCGGTCGATAAGGATGTCAAGTGTTAGGGGTAGACAGTAATTTCCATCTCGCAAACACTTGCTTTGGGCAGCCCACAAATTATAGTGGGTGTTCATCCGCTTCGTTCAAAACTTGGGAGAATTAGCATTCACGTTTGCCCTAGGACCTGGCAAACTAAATTCAAATCCAATTGGTATTCGATTACGAATATCCACAGATAATTATACGTTTTGTTATTTATTTCTTCGAAACCACAACAAAGATCTATTCCACCTTTATATATGATTATGATTTAGAAATGTCGTGATCTTCGAATTCAGTAGGTTGGATACACTCTGAGTCAAACAGTTATTTCATCCAATACAATATGCTCACACGAAAAATAGTTCACCTTATGTGAATCATACAAGTACTGAGGATTACCTCGCCTAAAAAATTTGGATCATTACAACACATGGACAACATAGGGGGTCTTGCAACATAATCCATTCAGAGACATGACACAACATGCAAGTACAATAATCTAATGAAAATTTCAACTGGTATCTAAAGAAGAACCGGGATTACCTTGGGCTTCAGATAGCAGAAACAGCAGGACCTCCTCCGTCTTCAAATGCAACATTCTTACTTTCTCCAATTCTTGGGTTGCTTGCATAATGCGTGCCGCTAATTCCGTAATTTCCAGCCTCAAGATAAAGATTACATCATTCATGGCAGCCACACCATCTCTTTCTGCCTCTGGTAGAGCCTCAAGCACTATAATATATGTGCTCAGACTGCTCTCCGGCGGTGTTGCCTCTGAATTGCTACCATCTGGTAACATGGATGGCGCACTGCTTCCACAAATAGATTCTGGGGTTGTACATTGTGTCCTAGTGTGAACAGCATCCTGAAAGATTTCCGCTGTACATCAGTAAGAGATAGTTATCGTATGATCCAGGCAGTAAGCTTACATGGTAAACGACGGACGAATTATTGCCGAGCATGACAAACTATATTTAAATGGTTCGAAGCAGCATCAGCTGAAAATAAATTAAAATGGTAAGATGAAACTAGGGATGTAAGTGGAAAATAAACGACATCCGCCAGTCCCATCTAGTTAGTTTTTGCTACCTCCCTAGTTCATTTTCCTCAAAAAACAAAAACTCTTTTGAACTATCATACCACTAGTGGACTTTAATCGGGATTAAACGGGACCCAGTTGACATCCCTAGTTGAAAGGGAGTGTACAACCGCTATATTTAAGTTGCCAAGGCATCTAAGCAGTTGAAATAATCTGAGAAAGCACTTAACAGTGTGGCTTCATATAAACTATGAAGACAGTCTTGTGATGAAGTTGAGAAGAAAGTTAAGGACTCAAATGAAATAGGCATGCATTTCTTTACGATAGTACAGCAGGCACTGCTGACATATTGGCCAACTCAAGTATAGCGTAACAACAAATAAGCATTTGAATCAAGCAATACAGCAAAGCAGACAACTGAACTATTTGTAATTCGGTAGGATTACACGTTGAGGGCACAAGCCAAGAAAGCAGCCCACTCGCATTACATTTCACATGTACTAAAACACACTTGCTTACCATATGTTGCTGTGAAGCCTAGCTGCTGTTGCAATGTTCATTGAAGATATCGTCAGCATCCCGTGGTTGCAGTGGCGGATCTACAAGGTATGACCCATATATATCATAGTCCATAAGAGATCAGGGGATGGGCCAGAAGGAAAGAAACGAAAAGCCCAACAACCACAACCTCGACTCGTTCGCACAGCCGTGGCCCGTGGACCGTGGTAGCCCGCGCACTGGCTCCCCGTCCCCAAATCCCCTCGCAGCTGCTCTATGCTCCAGCCAATCTCGTTGCCCTGACTTGCCGCTTGGATCCATGCCTCGCGGCCACTATGCCCGACCGCGCCCAGCCTAGTCCACACTCGGCAGTCGGTGCTCGGCGCTCGGCAGCCGGCGTTCTGCAGCTGCAGTAGGCCAGCCGTCACCCTCCCAGCATGATTTGAGGTACCTTTGATGAGATTTCTGCTCGTTCCTCAATTTTCGTTTACTCTTACTCATTGCTAGGCGTGCTTCCACCTGCCAGTACTGCTCATTATGGATTTAGGCTTGCTATGCTCCTTTATGAATTGTAATGCAGTACTGCTGAATTCTGTCTAGGAATGTTACTAGTTACTACTGAACTATTTCAGTTTGGGGCAAAAATAAATAAATCTATGTGGCATCTTGAGCTGTAATTTCCAAGAATTTTACTAATTACTACCAAATTGTTTCAGTCTAGGTCAAAAAATTGATACATTGTTCTCATTTTTTGAATCAATAAATGTCATTGTCACATTGAAGAACAGAATGTCAATCATGATCACATGATTGCATACATATATCAAATGTGGAAGAATGAACGCATGCAGGTAATCTTTGAACTTTTCAAGGTATGCAGGATTCTTTTATGCAAAATTGAGACTTATTTGAGAAAAAACGATCAATTTATCTTGTGCTATTGGTAAATTAATTATTACATTCGCAGTTGTAAAAAAATTATTAGGTTGGACCACCCTGGTTCAAAATCCTAGATCCGCCACTGTGTGGTTGCAAATCTAGTTGTTGTAGTTTATTCTGCACCATCTATTTAGGTAAAATTAATTTTAATCGCATGCACTGGTCCGAATTGATCATCAATGGTTCATCCAAACTAATGAAAGAAGGGTGTGTGCATACACGACAATATATCTGCTTCCCTCTATTTTTATGCTTGTTCGAGGTGCCAGCCCCAAAAGAACAAATATTTTGCTTGATGGGGTTGGCAGCTCCATAATTAATAGAAGCATCAAATTAGTCATGCAACTTGGGAAGATCAAGAACACACAAACAAGTAATGAAAAGAGGCTCGGAGCAATGATATAATAGATAGCATCAGAAAATGTAGGGTAAAACGAACAAAAAGCAGCAGAACCACATGCTAGTTTGCTGATGTGTAATTAAGCATAGAGAACATTAAGCAGTCTGATGGAACCAGTAGGTGGCATCAGAACAAAACTAAAGCATATTAACTATATGTGCACTGGTATATAATTTAGCACATGTAACATGTTCACTGCCAGAAGTATGGCCCTAAAGGTGCAAGCAGAATAACGCGTCTCATGAAAAACTGAATGATACCGTGAAGAAATTCAAAGGTGCGGTGCTTATGCTAGGAAAGTGAACGTAGGCGCCGACCGTTGGATAATAGTACCTGATTCTCGGCGGCGTATGGGTATCATTGTCATACTTGATAGCTAAGGATCGTCGATGGTGCTCGTGTTGCAGTTGAGTTTGGGCCGGCTGTTGCTGTCGCTAAAGCGGCTCCGGTGCTACGGTTGCGGCGCCTGTCGACATACAAGAAAGCTCATATGTGGTAAGTGAACAGTTGCACGATAAAGAGAAAAACCAAGGAGTACAAATCGAAATAACCTGATGAGGCTGCCGCGTCGGTAAAGCAGGGCCGGTGGAGTTGAATATGGCGTCCGTGGAGCGGGTCCGGTGCAGTGGACGAAGGCTTCGGCGGGCGCGTTGTACAGTGCTTTCGGTGAGGCGGGTCTGTTGCGGCGGACGAGGGCTTGTATGAAGGGCCAGAGAAGGGGCGGACAAGGGACTCAGTGAAGGGCCTACGCTATGGTGGACGAGGGCGCCGGTTAAGCAGATCCGGTGCGGTGGACCATGATGGCGGTCAAGGAGACCTAGAGCGGTGGACAAGCCAGTCACTGAAGCGGCTCCGGTGAAGTGGTGAGTTGGCAGTTGGGGGTTCCAAGGTGCGGAAGGTAGATCCGGTGGGGTGTGAGGTCCACCGCTGTGGTGGAGGACTAGATTCGGTGGCTTTCCGTGGTTGGGGGGTCGGGGAGGGGAAGGGGAGGGGCTCTCGGGAAGAATGTTGGGGGCAAAGAGGGGAAAACAATGGAGTTACCAAAGCAGCCCTTTTCCGTTCATGTGGCAGGGGTAAAACAGGAATATCGCAGGGCTAAACTTTCGGGCACGTGATATTTCAATGTGAGCGGGAAGTTTGAAAGCTTTTGGCGCCTAAAATTATAAGTATTCTGCTCTCGTACAGCCGACTATGATATCATGGCCGACAATTTGTTTGTTTTGCACGCGAAAAAATGTGCAAGTTTTGAAAATCAATGTCTCCAACTCGAAACTTAGATTGTCCATTCAATTCAAATATGGATCATTGAGCTACTACAAGCAAATACCTTCATACGGTCCAATTCAAATGAAATTCCAAATGTGTTTATCCTAAATATGATGACAAAAGCAAAAATGTGTATGTGTATGAATAAAGTGGATGATTATAAAGTTTGAACATGCCCGTATGTGTATATCTCTAGGTTTGATATATGAATTTGAAATCACGAAATCCCGGCTTAAAAAATGTACCTCTGTTTAAATGAATTACAAAAGCTAATGATGGAGTCGAATTCCAAAATTCCAATCTTAGGTTTGTAATTCTGGTACATCAAGGTATATCATGCATGTTCAAAAGTATCGTTATCTCATAGTACAAACTGTGAAACAAATTGAT
This sequence comes from Triticum aestivum, assembly GCF_018294505.1. NCBI lineage: Eukaryota > Viridiplantae > Streptophyta > Magnoliopsida > Poales > Poaceae > Triticum > Triticum aestivum. The sequence continues at coordinate 678,977,317 of NC_057800.1, read as the reverse complement.
CAACCATGAGTGCACAATATCTCAATTACGCTAAAGTCCCTCAAATATAGACACCTCACTCTTTATCTGAAGTCAACCCCCTCCCCACCACCACCACACACACACACACATAGAGAAGTCGTTCTCTCCCCCAAACACCAACACACGAGCACATTAACACCCCTCTCTCTTGTAAAGTCTGGACCCCAACATAGGTCTCTATCACTTGGTCTCTCGGGCATGCACACATCTCTTCCCTCACTCTCTAGGTCTCCCGCTATCTCTCTTACCCCAAGCACACACACTATGTAGAGTGTATATTTCCCATACACACAAAACGTCACCCCCAATGTCTATCTCCCTAGTTATGTGGTTCTCTAGCACTCACCTCACACACCACCCCCACTGCAAACAAGCACACTTTGTCTCCTTGTGCACCACTCTCCTCTTTCTATCTCTCCCACATGCGGACCCGCCCCAGCTCCTTCCTTGTATACATATATGTCGTGACTCTTTGCATAGCTCCCTAATGTATAATCGTTCTTGATTCCGCACATTGTTCTCTACACCATCTATTCTAGATCTCTCGTGAAGTCCCTATCACACACACGATGGCTTGCTTCCCTTGCGTCTCCGTTCATAGGCCAATTTCGGACAACATCAACATTGTCTCCCTATATATACGCCATTTATGGACACAAACGACCCCTCTCGCCCCCTCTCTTCCTCTCTCTCTCTCTCTCTCTCCGTTGCTAGCTCTCTCTTTCTCTCGCTCTCATACCCCTATCCCACACACACACTCGATATCTCTTCCAAATAGTCTGATCCCCCCGCCCGCACCCGTGCTATCTCGCTACTACACATGTCACACCATTCCCCCTTCCCTTATACTAGGTTTACATCATCAGTGTCTCTCTACTCCACATACACTCTCTCCCTCTCACACACAAACGTGTGCACGAACACACACAGACACGCACAAACACCCATTTATCTGGATCCTCATCTCTCCTCATGTCCGCATGTGTATCTCACACACTCACTCTCTAATTATGTATATGTGTCTCCACATTACACAACACAAAGCCCCATGTACATGTATCTCTCTATCCTCCACACACATAGACACAAAGAATCTGTTATCATTGCCTCAGTCTCTAACATATCGCACACGCACACTGTCTCTCTCTCTCTCTCTCGCAAACACGCTCAACAAGGGTTTCCCCGTGAATAACTTACCATCTATTCATCAATAGTCGTGGTAGTACAGCGAACACTAGACGTGAAAAAGAATAAATCTACACGTGCTTAGACCACCTAGTATGACTACTAGGACTAGAGCAGGCCAAAAAGTGCGCCGCCGTCACCCCCTCCTTGTCGGCGATGGGAAAATCTTTGTTTTACACAGTCGAGAAGTCATTGTGCTAAGGCCCCACATGCCAAGGCGTTGAATAGAATGTAGATGCTAGTTTACGGATGCAAGTATCGATAATACGTTTGTATCTCCATACTTATATTTCTTCTCTTATAAAAAACCGAGTTGGTGATGATGGTACGTGTGCCATCTTGCAATATAGACCGTCCGATCTATATCTGACGGATGGAAATTAAACTAAAAGATACCCGCACCCCTCTCCACATTTGCAGACAAGGCCTTCCCTCGTTCATCCTTATCTCCAACAAACCTCATTGTTGAGCAATTAAGAAAGGAAGCCTCTGGAACAAACTGGCCTGGTGGCCGCTGCCGGCGTTGTCAATCCCCATGCCTCCGCTCAGTCCGACCACCAACCACCACTACACCCCACTCCTCTTCACCTTATCTCATATTTCTCGAGATATCATTAGTTTTTACATATGGGATTACTCCCGCAAGGGTCAATCACAACAAGTGTTTTATAAAAAAAATGCATCTTGATGTTCCGTGCAATGCACGGATCTTGCTAGTACTCCTACACAAGACTAAGTTGGTGATGCTGGTGTGTCTGCCATCCATCGTTTCTGACCATTAGATCTACATCTAACGATTGTGAGGTAAGTTGTTGCCTTTTCTCACCAACATCCCACTTGTCTACCAATTTGCAAAAAAACCCATAATTAGTATCTTAAAACCAACCACATCCCTCCCTGACCTCACCAAAACAGCCCAAGGAATATATTCTAATTGAAACATAATATATCTCTAGTGACATATGTATATCAAAATTAGAGTGTTTTGTACCAAGTTTGTGAATAAGTGTTATTCTAATTATGATTCGTTGCAACGGACATGAACATTGCTAGTATTTCCAACCATGCATTTTTTTCCTAGTATTCCATAGTTTTGAGTTTTCCATCAAGATATTAGTCACTCTGGTTGATATTTACTTTCAATCATGTACACATATGCACTATGTAACTAGCCTTGCTTATTGGCTTCCAAAGCTTAACTTTCACTCCTACTTACAATATGTAGAGTATTTAACAAAAAACTACCACTTTCAGCCAGCCCCAGGAAGAATCTATTGTACAAAAAATAGCAAAAACATACCCAAAATTTCTTAATCCACGCCAAAAAACTACCAAGTACTCCTACCGATTAGGTTCGTTTAAACCCATTTATGACAGGGTTGTCCCACACGTTCATGCTGATGAGGCAGCTTAAACCAACACATTTTGTTTGACCGTTGACACGAGGGACCCACATCTGACCTTATATCATGTTATTCCCCCTCAAATCATTATTTTTCTTGAACATTACTTCTAACAGTACTGATGCGTGTTCGTCGGTGGCGCCGGTGATGAGCGAGTTGGCCACCGCTCCGCCGGACGGGCCGGACGCCGCGCTCGCCTCCGCACGGGTTAGCAGGCTGGCCCGAGCGTGACACACGAGCGAGCAAGCCGCCGCGCTGGCCTTCGCTCGAGCCAGATGGCTGGCCTCAGTGCGGCGCGCGCGAGCAAGCCGCCGCGCTGCCGTGCCAATCTAGCTAGCAAACCTTGCAGACAAGCGGTTGGACGGAGCTATCTTGGCTAGCTAGCGGCCACGAGCGCCGGACGAAGCTAGCATCCGGGCTGTCGCAACATGGGCTCCGCACCGCCGACGGTTTTCACCTTGCCTTCTGCCGGCGGCGGTAGCTGCGTCCCATGGCCGAGGATGACTAGGTGGACGGGCCGGAGGTAGGAGGTCACTCGAGGATTTTTGTTGGTAAGAGCATGTACAATGGTTGATAAGGTAGTCTTATCTTAAGTTTGCCACGTATGCAAGTGGTAGTAGTTTCTTGGCACTTTAGTGGTTTCTTGCATTATTAGAGCAAGTACAATAGAGCTGAGTCAGCGGGCTATAAGAAATAAACTAGTATATTTTTGCTTAGTTGGAGGAAGGAGAAGAAGAGAGAGAAGGTAAGCGGGCTCTTCGTGAAGAGCCAGCTCTAGCACATGCTCCTAGGCACTTTGTGAGAATGAGAAGTGGGCCACATAATAAAAAAGTAGTACACTTTTTTGATCTATTATTGTACATGTTGGCTATAAGATGGGCTGTAGATGACATGGCACTGGCTTATAGCCAGCAGCTGGCTATACTATTAACCATGCTCTTAGGGGTTTCTTGTAAGGAACAATGTACGTACTACTAGCGACAAAAGGCGATTCTAGGTTGTGTTGTACTCCAACGAGTACTACTAGTGGTCGCGGGAGTGTATACCTCGTTTTGTGGGTTCGATCCCGGCCGAACGCACGGCGGCCTTTTTTTTAATAGTACTACTACACTTCGCTGTGAGCCAATATTTTACACAGGTAGTTTGAGTTTTGAAGTCAAACGGACGTGCGGCCCCACAATCTGGGTGCACTGGACAGCCTAGCCACGTGAACGGGTTTTCCTTCCCAGCATCCCGTGGCTCGCGTGCTCGCCCTAGCCGCACCTCGCTTGCAGCTTCCTCATCAGCTAGTAGCATATTTAAACTAGCACCTCCCAATTAAGCCCGAGGAGCCGGAAAAGCCTGGCGGGGCATTGGGAACTGTGCAATATGGCTCTGTACGTAAAGTGCTCTACTACTACTATGTAGCTTGTGGCGTTGCACGCATGGACTTCACTCCGTTATTGACTCTACTATAAAAGAAATTCCTCTTGACGTGTTTTTTTAAACGGAGGCAAAAGCTTTGCTTCATCTCATTCATAAAGAAGGAACTACTAACAAAGTTCGACGAGATCCATTACACCTCCACAAATGGAAGCGAAAAGCCTAGTCTCGTTGTATCAAATAACTCAAATGTTCTGCCCCCGCAGTAACCATCGCTGATAAACAGGCTGCTAGTGTGTGCGTGAGAGGAGCGGCTGAGTAGGCCAGCTACGTGAGTGGAGCAGCTGAATAGAGCACCGAGAGTACCCACTAGGCCACTACGCAGGTGTACTTCCCCTGCATTGATAGTACAGCGATGATTCTAGAGAACAGTAGTACCCTCCACTTCCAACTGTAGCTCCTTGGCCCTGAGATTCAAGAGTTCAAAACTGGTGCACTATACTAGACTAGACTAGAAGTACAGTACATCGCACTACTAGTTGAGAAAAGTAGTACTAGTACTGCTGCAGTACGAGTACGTACTCCTCCGTCACATAATGTAAGATGTTTTTTGACACTAGTTGGCGTGTACAAAAAATGGCAAAAACATACCCAAAATTTCTTAATCCACGCCAAAAACCACTACCTAGTGCCAAAAATTTCTTACTAGTGCTATTATTTACAGTATAATGCAATCCCATAACGTTCCATAATGCTAGTGCTAGTAGTAAATAATAGCCTCACCCCTTCGCTGAGGAACGATCTACAGTTGGAAGGGATGAGGCCCTGCGGTTACTACGCTCTTATTTCCTCCTCGCCAGTTCCCCTCCCCCCGAAGAGAAGGCAGTTCGTCGCTGCTCCCATGAATTCGCCAGGCGGTTCTCCTCCTCGTCGGGGCTGGGAGACCTTGGACAACGATCCTCTGGGAGAAATCGCATGCTACTTCGACACCCTCACCGCCACAAGACTCGGTGCTTCCTGCACCAACTTTTTCAAGATGCTGCTTAAATAGGCTTGGGAAAAGGCCATGCTTGTTGGTCTTCCATGCGTCCTCGAGGAGAAGGTTCTTCTATGGGACAATCCTTCGAACAGTCCACCGCTCCCTGGCCATGGTTGCACGTTGACTCCGCTAGAGTTGCCGACGTTGAGAGGTAGTCGGATTTTGTCGATGAGCAGGTCAGTAATGGAGTTTGATCATGTAGTACTTAGTTATTCCATTTCCATCCTGTAATTTCTCCGCTGCCCACCGTCTTATATATAGGTATGGGTCGGTGCCAACGAAGATTGGCTTGCATACCTCCAGCCGGATACCACCATGATTTTGCACAACATCCACAGCAGTTCGGCCGTTCCGGTAGACCCCTTCTCCACCATTGGGATCGTCCTTCCGGACTGGCTGGGCAAGAATACGTATGATGATGCCTACATGAGATTGAAGAAGATGGCAATTGCGGACCCTCCGACAAAGCGACGCGGCTACGAAGATTACTATCTCATCGCGGTGTTTGACATAAGGATTGCCATCAATGCAAGAGGCAGTAACAGCAGAGGATGGCGCATGTTGGCGGCGGCAGATTTGTACCCCTACACGTTCGAAGACGACGTGCACCATCTAGGCCGCATCTTCGCGGTGACAAGCCAGGGGACTTGTTTCATCTGGTTGCCATCCTACGGTACGAGAGATTACAAACGGAATGCACAAACCATCATTTGCATCCCTAACAGTACTCCATTATTTTGCAGGGACCAGTCATACCCCGATCAAAATAAGATCGCTGATCTTGGATGTGCATTTGCATCTGCGATTCGGTCTAACCTGGAACCTTGTAGCTGACTTTGGCATATTGGGATCAACTACCTTAGCAGTCGTTACCCATGGTACCACTGATGTGCAACATGGTCACACAATCTACCACGATCGGACCATCACCATCTACCCAGGTATTCCATTTTTTAACCCTCTCGCCTTCTCTTTCATTGTTGTACTAGTAGTATACTTTGTAGTACTAGTAGGAATACTTTTTACCTTGGAGGACGCGTATAGCTAGCTAGGCCCTTGAAGACTTGAACCCACTAGCTGCCACCATTTTTGTTTTTCCATGTCTTACTATCTCATCCATGTAGCCAAGAGTGGCTATATATAATAAGCCCCGGTTATTTTACTTCCTCTATACCGGAGTAGTACTATTTGCTGCATAGTATTACTGACCGCCATATTTGAGCACAACATTATTATGCATGGACCTTGACTATGTACGTCACCATGTGTCCAGATCTGGGATGTTGCGTGTACCAGATGAACGGCGCCGAGTTCGACCCCCGTGATGCTACGTGGGTGCCGAGGAACACTCTTGGAGATTACTCGCTTTTCATCCGGGACAGCTACCACATGGTGAAGCGGATGCCACCTTCCGTGCATGACATGGAAGGCCTGCCGTTCATGAAGCATGGTTGTGTCTTCAGTGCGCACCACCGGATGAACGACATGCTCGGACACGCTATCCCTGATTTATGCCGCTTCAGCTTGGATGAGTCTCCATCGTGTGGAACCGGACTAGAAAGTTGCGACAATGATTCCCATTGCCCTCCGCTATGGATCGTGCCATCCATGAAGAACACCTGGGACTGGAACGTAGAGGAGGACATGTAGCCCACCTATAACGTGTAAGTGGAGTACGGTAATTGTGAACGGTAGCATCATACAGTAGCATCGTTCGCTATAGTTGTAGTACACTCCTACTAGGACGACAACTCCTATAAAACCTTGTGCTTGGCTCTTTGCCTCTTCGGGAGGTTCAACAGTTCGTACTCGTGTGAACCTTGCACTTGGCTCTTTGCCTCTTCGGAAGGTCCAGCAATGATGATACTACAGTACAATATGCTTTTGGCAATCTGACACCGATTGAACTGTTGCACGTCCACCGCGAGGGCGAGGGAGATGGAGAGGGCGCTGTAGTCAAAACCCTCTCCTCGTCCTGCGAACCACCGCGCACGTGGGCGAGGGAGAGGCGTAGTAAGCAAGCTTCTCCTTGTTCGGCGAGTTGACGGGACACATCAAAGCAGTACTAGTACTAGTAGTAGTAGTCCATACTGCGTCCTTTCCGATTAATATGGATTAATTTGAAACGAGAAAAATACACTGGCGGTCAACGTATGTAACAATACGCTCTTTACGGTCACTATATATAGTTTTGCGGCGATTATACGATCACTAGCTCATCGTAGAGCACCGTATTGCACCCTACTGACCGGCCACATAGTCGACGTGGCACTTTGTTGACTGGTTAAATTGTCACCTGGTTTCTGGGTCCCACCTGTCAGTTGGCAGAGCAAAGAAATCAGTTAAACAAAACTTTACGCAGGCGCGACACGAGTCCAACCCTTGCGCGCAAACCGCCCTGGCTGTGTATGTGAGTGCATGCACGTGTCCTCCCTCGGTCTTCCAACAAAGAGTGTACATCGGCTATAAAACAAAGAGTGTAGTACATGATGTACATCTACACTTACAATGCATTTAGCCTTTAATCTAAATCGATATTGATTGACTAATGCACCAACTTGTGCTGTAGGTATAGGCTACATGTCCATCCTTAATTACAGCATGCAACGGCCTTCATTTAATCTTCTTATCTCAATGGTCGCATGCACACATAAGTCTGCTACTTTTGGGCGTTAATTATGCCCTGGTCAATGTGTAAATCTCTAAATGTACAGTCTTTCACGGATGTAGGGAGTAGGTTGAGCACTTGAGTGTGAGCGTGTGTGTTGCTCGTGTGCTGTGTGTCGCATGGGTGCATGAGTGTTGCGTGCGTCCATGTGTATGTGTGAGTGTTGCATGTTGCATGCATGCATGCATGGGGCTTACTCCCTCCCATTGACATGTTCATATTTCAAGCTTCCTTTGTTCCCTCCATATGGTGATACTCCCTCTGTTCCCAAATAGTACGAAGTAAAAGCCTCCCTCTGTTCCCAAATACGGAGTATTTGTCTTTCTACAGATTTCAACAAGTGACTAGGTACGGAGCAAAATGAGTGAAGTGAGCGTATAGGCATAGGGATATTGTAGAAAGGAAGTCCTCGCGATCCATTATTCCCCCTCTCGGTCAGAGAGAACTATTCAACTAGTCTTCGAAGTGAAGTGACAATACACGTTGCAGCAGATGGGACACGTAATTAATAAGCTGAACCAGCGTGTTGGTGTTACTAAATAAGCCTTACCTAGTACTTCCATCATGTTTTCCATTAGAGCACGCTTCCGCAAATACGCCTACGCACCTCTGTTCTCCATTAACTGACATATGGGCCCTGTTGTGGTAGACCCACATGTCATCGGTGTAACTATTTACACTTCGAAGGACGGTATATCCTGGTAGTAGTACAAGTAGAATTCAGATTGAATGCACTTTCTTCCCCGTCTTCCACTCTTCTTCCTCCTCTCTTCTTCTTCCTCCTCTCTTCTTCTTCCTCCTCTCTTCCCCATCGTCGGCCGCACACCATTTACCCCCGCTCACTGCTCGCCCACCCGGGCCATCTTCGTTGGTAGCTCGCGCGTACCATATCCCCCCGCTCACTGCTCGGTCAAACGAGGAGAAGCTTCTTCGCTCGCCCACCCAAATCCACTTCCCCGCTGGCTCACAGGCACCGAAAACCCCAATGGCAGAACCGACTGACATGCAGAGCCGCATTGGAATTCCCTCCCCGATGTTCTCTTGGAGCAGATCTGTAGTCGTATGGACCTACTCAGCACCGTCCATCTAGCCGCATGCTCGATGTCTTTGTATCGTCTACTCATCTGCAACCTGCCGGCTCTTTTCAAGACACCCTGCTTGCTGATGCCCGATCCTCGTAGGTGGCCCAGACACCGACTTGACGATCCTATGGAGGTTGTCGTGGTGCCCCTCGACATGCTACCACTACCCGTCCACCTGTCCTTCATGCACGGCCACTACTGGGCGGGCATGAAGGCCAACTGGATCGTCCTCATCCACCACACTGGTAGTCCGTGGCGTCTCATGGATATCTACACCTAGCGAGAGATCACCTGTCGGTGTCAAAACCGGCGGATCTCGGGTAGGGGGTCCCGAACTGTGCGTCTAGGCCGGATGGTAATAGGAGACAAGGGACACGATGTTTTTACCCAGGTTCAGGCCCTCTCGATGGAGGTAAAACCCTACTCCTGCTTGATTAATATTGATGATATGGGTAGTACAAGAGTAGATCTACCACGAGATCAAGGAGGCTAAACCCTAGAAGCTAGCCTATGGTATGATTGTTGTATGATAGAGTTGTCCTATGGACTAGAACCCTCCGGTTTATATAGACACCGGATAGGGTTAGGGTTACACAGAGTCGGTTACAATGGTAGGAGATCTTGAATATCCGCATCGCCAAGCTTGCCTTCCACGCCAGGGAAAGTCCCATCCGGACACAGGACGAAGTCTTCAATCTTGTATCTTCATAGTCCTGGAGTCCGGCTGAAGGTATAGTCCGGCTACCCGAACACCCCCTAATCCAGGACTCCCTCAGTAGCCCCTAAACCAGGCTTCAATGACGATGAGTCCGGCGCGCAGATTGTCTTCGGCATTGCAAGGCGGGTTCCTCCTCCAATTTCTTCAAGAAGATTTTAAACACCAAGGATAGTGTCCAGCTCTGCAAAATAAGTTTCCACATAGTGCCAGAGAGAGAATAATATTAACACAAATCAAATCTGCTGGCGTATTCCGCAGTGTGTCATCACACTACGGCCAAGTCTTTTACTCGAATCGTTTTTACTTTTCCACCTCAGCGCATTTTGCGAGGCGGTTTCCTTGGCACGTCTTGTCAAAGCAGAGATCGTGTCCCCCCTTTTACGGGATTCTCATCAATACGGACGTGGGTAACCCAACCGCGCCATTTATCACGGCGCCTGGAAGGCAAGCGAGTTTTACTAGGCTGGTGGGGACGCACAACCGCATCCGCCCATATAAGGGGATAAGGATCCACCTTTTAAACTACGCCTTCTTCCTCCTTTGCCTATCCATCTCCTGCGCACTCGAGCACCAGCGCCCAAGCACGCACTTCCCACCTCAACCTTCTCCAGCAATGTCCGGAGCGGGAGGCAAGTGCATGATCTCCTCCGTCACGGAGGGTGTAACACCCCAAAAAATTTGACCTTGTTTTATTAATTAAAATTTTTGCCAGGAAATTAAAACTTTTATTTTCTGGGCTCCCTTTTTATTTTTGAACCTTTTTCTCTCTTGTTATTATGGAGTTTTTCCCGCAAAGTGAAAACTTTTCAAATATGTTATTGGACTTGTTTAACCTCTCAAGAAAAACTCTTCTTTTATTAGTAGAACTAATTACATAATTAATTTGCTTGATTTTTATTTTCCTTAGAAATGGTTTTGCAAGGTTATATGGCCATAATTGAACTACAACCATTTGATAAATTCACTTAAAATTCCAACCAAAATTTGGAGATGTCATGTGATGTCTTTAAATCACTTTTATACAAAAATATCTTTTATTCATGTAATATTTTGAGCTCTGCATCAATTTTTCTTCTCTGGTCTAGAGTGCAATTTTGCACTACAACCCATTTAAATATTTCTTTCTAGCCTCCACCAAAATTATGGGATGTTGGTAGTAGCTTATGATTCAACTTTATGCAAAAACCCAATGATGTTATTTGAAGTTTTTGAGTGAATGAACCTCATTTTCATTCTGTTCCAACAAGTCCAACCCATTTTTGGATTTTATTTCATTTATTCTATTCCCCAAAACAATTCTGTCAATTATTTTAAGCCTAGGTGATTTGCAAAGCAAGTACCTAATTTCCTTTGAGTTTTGATCTCAAACCAACTCCTCTGGATAGTCCTGAGCACCCACAACCTAGAACCATCAAGATCCACTCTTCTTCTTTTCAAATTTTTCAAATTTCAGCCTCTGCAAGTTTGGACCAGATTTGCCAAATTTGGTGAAATTCATATCTACACTTCCCCAAAAATTCCACCAAAATTCAGACAACCTCTAGTTGCAATGAGAGACCACTCCACCAAAAATCAGCTCAAGGAAAAATCCCTAGAGGCCAGAATCATTCTGTCGAACACCTGGCCAGCACTGTTACTTTGCATTTTCAGAAAAATTCAGAAAGTTCAGAGATGCGGTGGCGTTTCTTCGTCAGTGATCGGTCACCTGTCCACAGTGCCCTTGGCACATTGCTCGCTGCCTGGCCTGCTTGTCCGGAGCTCCACACGCGGGCTTGGCGCCTTCCTGGCGTCGGTGGCACCCTGGCCCGCCTGCGCCGGCGTGTCTTGCGGCGGCCGAACCACCATAACGGCCGACAGGGAGCAGAACGGCGGCTCAACGCCGTTCGGCGCCGCCCAATCCTCCTGGTAGCTCCGCGTGGCCATCTCCTTGCCAGCGCACGCATGCAGCATAGTCGCCGTGGCCTGGCACGCGCAGAGCGCGTTCTCTGCCGCCAACGGGTCGTGTTGTCGTTCCGTCGAGGGCAGGCCGTAACCCTCCCTCCCGTGCTGAGTTGGACCCTGTAATGGCACCACTACTCCACCTAGGCGATGCTCAAGCTCCTAAGCCGACCGTCCCGCCACAGCACCGCCGTAATCACCCGCCGGACATATCCGTTCACGGCAACCGCCTCGGGCCGGCTATAAATAGCACCCCCGAGCTTGCTCTCGCCCCCGCACAACTCCACCACCTCACTAGACCCCGCCTAGCCACTGGGAGAGCCTCGAGGGGCCTTTCTTCTTCGACTTCGGCCACCTCCGTCCGCCTCGGGCTCCGGCAACATTCTCTTTGCTCCCTCCAGCGAGATCCACGACTGCCCGAACCGCCGTCCGCCGGAGCAAGGGCCGCCGCCGACGTGGTACTCGCCGGCGACCACGACCACCTCCCATAGACGCGGAATGGCGCCCTGAACACGGAGGTACTCTCCGATCTCCCTGCCTCGCCGTGGATCGCCGCCGGCGACCACCGTGGCTCTCGGGCGCCGACGAGTTTCGTCCCTCGTTTGAAAATTCAAACCTGACGGGTGGGACCCGCCCGTCAGCCTCTCATTTCTTTTTAAACGAACCGTTTTCTGAAGGCGTCTTCTCCTAAAGTACGTCACCCCTCTGGGCCGGCGTATTTTCAATCGAATCGTTTTTCTGTTTTTATAAGTTAGCCCCTAGGAACTTTCTGTTTCATTACAGATGAGTCCCTAGATTAAAACTCTTATAACTTTTAAACAGAAAATGATTTTTGATTGATTCTTTTTCTGTCCTCTTTAAATTTTTGTCTAGTTTTTTATCATATTTATTTGAAAAAAATTCAAACGACGTTTTTTGTGCTGTTTTGAAATTGTGTGTTAATTCAAATTTATTGAAAATAGGATTTTGGAGAGAGGAAGAAAACTTTCAAAAGTTTTGGAGAGCACCCCCACCCCTCCACACCTTGAAGGCAAGCATCTTGAACTCTGGCATAATATTTTTGATGTGTTGGTTGACACGATTATAACACCACCTTATTTCGGAGAACTCGTTATTTTATGTGATGATGCGATCATTTGCATGAATGCATATTAGTGATTTCCTCGCTGTTGGAAATGAATATACTTGTGATGGTAAGCATCCTCATGTGCCTTGCATGCATGCCGGAAAGGAATCCGGGAAAGCCTCTGCCTTGGGTAGGAGTGAGCTTGTCGCCGGTCCCCGTCGGGACGGTTATGTCTGGTATGGCATAGTAAGGTATAATGGGTGGTGATTTCGTCGGTTGAAATATATTTGATATACATGTCATGCAGGGAACTCATAAGCCTCCTGAGTCGGCCATAGATTGAGTCTTGTTCCGGTAACCCCCATACTTGTTTCGTACTGCCACTGGTCCCTACCGTAGGTGGGGTATGGTTCAGTAAGTTGTTAACCCTTGTCTTGGCACACACCGTACAGAGAGGCCATGGTGGAAGATACCTGTTGTAGCCGGTAGGCATGCTACCTGCTCCGGGGGCATGGGTCTATCCGGTTGGGACCGAGAGGGGGCCACCCCTTAGAGCGCGCGATAGAAATTTGATCCCATGCTACGCGAGGTTGTAGCCTCCCCACTTAGAGTTTTGCTTAACAGGTGTCATGGGTGATTCCAGACACGAGTAAAGTTAAGCTGGTGTGTGCAAGTTAGGTGTGTTTCAATTAAAAGACCGTAGACGGAATTAGTCTGATGGACTAAAGGAATCCATTACTCGTGGGTAAAGAGTACACTCTCTGCAGAGATATTAAACCTATTCGAATAGCCGTGTCCATGGTTAAGGACTACAGTCTGGGATGGGTCAAGTGTCGGTCTTAGTGTCGGTCTTCGGAGAAGAAACTACTAAACCCGAATATTGATTATGACTTGTGATATATGATGGTTATAATTATTATCATTATGGACTAACCGTTTGCATTGTTTGAAATAATGAATATCCCTGGGACGGTACCACCCCCTGGATATTCACTATGATTATGTTTATATATATATATATAAGCCCTTTACGTGGCGTCGCTCAGACGCCCGACTGTGGCAGGTTCGATATTTCATTTACTTACAAGCCCTTTATGTGGTGTCGCCCAGACGCCCGACTGTGGCATGCTTGTTATTTTATTTACTTCATAAGCCCTTTATGCGGTGTCGCTCAGACGCCCGACTGTGGCATGCTTGTTATTTTATTTACTTTATAAGCCCTTTATGTGGTGTCGCTCAGACGCCCAACTGTGGCATGCTTGTTATTTTATTTACTTTATAAGCCCCTTACGTGGTGTCGCTAAGACGCCCGACTGAGGCATGCTCACTTTTACTATCCTTTCGAGACGTCGCTTCAGACATCCGATCGGTGCATTTTATTTCTATTCTGTCATTGCATATTCCGGTTGCATATAAATAACCTGCTTGCATGCATCAAGATTTTATTTATGACTGACGATGTGATCATAGAATATTTCAGTGTATGTTGATCAATTATATTATACCTGTGTTCTTAATGTTTGCGAGTACATTCAAAGTACTCACTGGCTTGTCCCTGGCTATTGTCTTGGCCAGATTGCTTGCTTGGAGAGGAGCATGGCGATGACAGCCTCGGGACCTAAGCAACGGTGATAGCAGCCTCGCGAAGATAGGAGTTAACCTGGTTAGCTGTTCCTGTGGGAAATGGAGTCCCATAGACCGTGGTGATCCACAAACGGCTTCCGCCCTCAACCACTAGAAACCATTTGATGTACTCATAGGCCACAATGGTCTTGTACTACACATTTTGTATTTTTTCTTGGAATTTCTGTATCAAGTTGGTGCCTCATCAACTAACAGTAATCCTGGGGCTGGTGAACACAACGGCCATTTTCTGGAAATTAATACCCGGAAAACCGGTCGCGACAGACTTGGTATCAGAGCCAGGCTGACCATTGGCTAATCCTATCTTAGCCGGGTCGAAAAACCTAGGTAAACCAACCCACCAGGCCATAACCAAACCCCAACCAAGCTTCTCATGCAGGATAGCCACACAGTGACCCGACACTTTTTGGCAGTCGGTGCCCAACCTATTAGCCTAACATGTCGCTCATGCGCCAGTGACCGAATCCTGAATAGTCTTTTCGCAAGCGTGCGAAGGAAGACTCCATCCCCTTTTCTATAAAAGGGCATGCTAGCCTCAACCCACTCCAGCTAATTCCGACGGTGAGACCCGTGGAGAAGCCTCGACATCCGCAAGGCACGCCCGCTTGGATATGAACGAGGTAGACTAATTTACTTGATTAGTACCGAGCCTTAGTACGGCCACGCCCTATATTTGTGTGTCGCCATGATTGAATGATGTTTGCTTGAGCGCCTCGATTTTTTTTCATGCTTGTGTACGTCGGTGAACGGTTGCATTTTACTTCGAGCGTACCAAAAACCAACCCCGGCCACACAAGTTTGTGCTATGAGTAAGCTTTTTGTTTCCAACTAACAGGAAAGATATTTTCAAAAAACAACCCTTATCAAATCTCGAGGACGAGATTTTTTCTTAAGGGGGGTAGTGTTGTAACACCCCAAAAATTTTGACCTTGTTTTATTAATTAAAAATTTTCCCAGGAAATTAAAACTTTTATTTTCTGGGCTCCCTTTTTATTTTTGAACCTTTTTCTCTCTTGTTATTATGGAGTTTTTCCCGCAAAGTGAAAACTTTTCAAATATGTTATTGGACTTGTTTAACCTCTCAAGAAAAACTCTTCTTTTATTAGTAGAACTAATTACATAATTAATTTGCTTGATTTTTATTTTCCTTAGAAATGGTTTTGCAAGGTTATATGGCCATAATTGAACTACAACCATTTGATAAATTCACTTAAAATTCCAACCAAAATTTGGAGATGTCATGTGATGTCTTTAAATCACTTTTATACAAAAATATCTTTTATTCATGTAATATTTTGAGCTCTGCATCAATTTTTCTTCTCTGGTCTAGAGTGCAATTTTGCACTACAACCCATTTAAATATTTCTTTCTAGCCTCCACCAAAATTATGGGATGTTGGTAGTAGCTTATGATTCAACTTTATGCAAAAACCCAATGATGTTATTTGAAGTTTTTGAGTGAATCAACCTCATTTTCATTCTGTTCCAACAAGTCCAACCCATTTTTGGATTTTATTTCATTTATTCTATTCCCCAAAACAATTCTGTCAATTATTTTAAGCCTAGGTGATTTGCAAAGCAAGTACCTAATTTCCTTTGAGTTTTGATCTCAAACCAACTCCTCTGGATAGTCCTTAGCACCCACAACCTAGAACCATCAAGATCCACTCTTCTTCTTTTCAAATTTTTCAAATTTCAGCCTCTGCATGTTTGGACCAGATTTGCCAAATTTAGTGAAATTCATATCTACACTTCCCCAAAAATTCCACCAAAATTCAGACAACCTCTAGTTGCAATGAGAGACCACTCCACCAAAAATCAGCTCAAGGAAAAATCCCTAGAGGCTAGAATCATTTTGTCGAACACCTGGCCAGCACTGTTACTTTGCATTTTCAGAAAAATTCAGAAAGTTCAGAGATGCAGTGTCGTTTCTTCGTCAGTGATCGGTCACCTGTCCACAGTGCCCTTGGCACGTTGCTCACCGCCTGACCTGCTTGTCCGGAGCTCCACACGCGCGCTTGGCGCCTTCCTGGCGTCGGTGGCACCCTGGCCCGCCTGCGCCGGCGTGTCTTGCGGCGGCCGAACCACCGTAACGGCCGACAGGGAGCAGAACGGCGGCTCAACGCCGTTCGGCGCTGCCCAATCCTCCGTGTAGCTCCGTGTGGCCATCTCCTTGCCAGCGCACGCATGCAGCACCGTCGCCGTGGCCTGGCACGCGCAGAGCGCGTTCTCTGCCGCCAACGGCCGTGCTGTCGTTCCGTCGAGGGCAGGCCGTAACCCTCCCTCCCGTGCTGAGTTGGACCCTGTAATGGCACCACTGCTCCACCTAGGCGATGCTCAAGCTCCTAAGCCGACCATCCCGCCACAGCGCCGCCGTAATCACCCGCCGGACTTATCTGTTCACGGCAACCGCCTCGGGCCGGCTATAAATAGCACCCCCGAGCTTGCTCTCGCCCCCGCATAACTCCACCACCTCACTAGACCCCGCCTAGCCACTGGGAGAGCCTCGAGGGGCCTTTCTTCTTCGACTCCGGCCACCTCCGTCCGCCTCGGGCTCCGGCAACATTTTCTTTGCTCCCTCCGGCGAGATCCACGACTGCCCGAACCGCCGTCCGCCGGAGCAAGGGCCGCCGCCGACGTGGTACTCGCCGGCGACCACGACCACGTCCCACAGATGCGGAATGGTGCCCTGAGCATGGAGGTACTCTCCGATCTCCCTGCCTCATCGTGGATCGCCGCCGGCGACCACCGCGGCTCTCGGGCGCCGACGAGCTCCGTCCCCCGTTTGAAACTTCAAACCTGACGGGTGGGACCCGCCCGTCAGCCTCTCAGTTCTTTTAAACGAACTGTTTTCTAAAGGCGTCTTCTGCTAAAGTACGTCACCCCTCTGGTTCGGCGTATTTTCAATCGAATCGTTTTCTGTTTTTATAAGTTAGCCCCTGGGAACTTTCTGTTTCATTACAGATGAGTCCCTAGATTAAAACTCTTATAACTTTTAAACAGAAAATGATTTTTGATTGATTCTTTTTCTGTCCTCTTTAAATTTTTGTCTAGTTTTTTATCATATTTATTTGAAAAAAATTCAAACAACTTCTTTTGTGCTGTTTTGAAATTGTTTGTTAATTCAAATTTATTGAAAATAGGATTTTGGAGAGAGGAAGAAAACTTTCAAAAGTTTTGGAGAGCACCCCCACCCCTCCACACCTTGAAGGCAAGCATCTTGAACCCTGGCATAATATTTTTGATGTGTTGGTTGACACGATTATAACACCACCTTATTTCGGAGAACTCCTTATTTTATGTGATGATGTGATCATTTGCATGAATGCATATTAGTGATTTCCTCGCTATTGGAAATGAATATACTTGTGATGGTAAGCATCCTCATGTGCCTTGCATGCATGCCGGAAAGGAATCCGGGAAAGCCTCTGCCTTGGGTAGGAGTGAGCTTGTCGCCGGTCCCCGTTGGGACGGTTATGTCCGGTATGGCATAGTAAGGTATAATGGGTGGTGATTTCGTCGGTTGAAATATATTTGATATACATGTCATGCAGGGAACTCATAAGCCTCCTGAGTCGGCCATAGATCGAGTCTTGTTCCGGTAACCCCCATACTTGTTTCGTACTGCCACTGGTCCCTACCATAGGTGGGGTATGGTTCAGTAAGTTGTTAACCCTTGTCTTGGCACACACCGTACAGAGAGGCCATGGTGGAAGATACCGGTTGTAGCCGGTAGGCATGCCACTTGGTCCGGGGGCATGGGTGTATCCGGTTGGGACCGAGAGGGGGGCACCCCTTAGAGCGCGCGATAGAAATTTGATCCCATGCTACGCGAGGTTGTAGCCTCCCCACTTAGAGTTTTACTTAACAGGTGTCATGGGTGCTTCCAGACACGAGTAAAGTTAAGCTGGTGTGTGCAAGTCAGGTGTGTTTCAATTAAAAGACCGTAGACGGAATTAGTCCGATGGACTAAAGGAATCCATTACTCGTGGGTAAAGAGTACACTCTCTGCAGAGATATTAAACCTATTCGAATAGCCGTGTCCATGGTTAAGGACTACAGTCTGGGATGGGTCAAGTGTCGGTCTTAGTGTCGGTCTTCGGAGAAGAAAGTACTAAACCCGAATATTGATTATGACTTGTGATATATGATGGTTATAATTATTATCATTATGGACTAACCGTTTGCATTGTTTGAAATAATGAATATCCCTGGGACGGTACCACCCCCTGGATATTCACTATGATTATGTTTATATATATATATAAGCCCTTTACGTGGCGTCGCTCAGATGCCCGACTGTGGCAGGTTCGATATTTCATTTACTTACAAGCCCTTTATGTGGTGTCGCCCAGACGCCCGACTGTGGCATGCTTGTTATTTTATTTACTTCATAAGCCCTTTATGCGGTGTCGCTTAGACGCCCGACTGTGGCATGCTTGTTATTTTATTTACTTCATAAGCCCTTTATGTGGTGTCGCTCAGACGCCTGACTGTGGCATGCTTGTTATTCTATTTACTTTATAAGCCCCTTACGTGGTGTCGCTAAGACGCCCGACTGAGGCATGCTCACTTTTACTATCCTTTCGAGACATCGCTTCAGACATCCGATCGGTGCATTTTATTTCTATTCTGTCATTGCATATTCCGGTTGCATATAAATAACCTGCTTGCATGCATCAAGATTTTATTTATGACTGACGATGTGATCATAGAATATTTCAGTGTATGTTGATCAATTATATTATACCTGTGTTCTTAATGTTTTCGAGTACATTCAAAGTACTCACTGGCTTGTCCCTGGCTATTGTCTTGGCCAGATTGCTTGCTTGGAGAGGAGCGTGGTGATGACAGCCTCGGGACCTAAGCAACGGTGATAGCAGCCTCGCGAAGATAGGAGTTAACCTGGTCAGCTGTTCCTGTGGGAAATGGAGTCCCATAGACCGTGGTGATCCACAAACCGCTTCCGCCCTCAACCACTAGAAACCATTTGATGTACTCATAGGCCACAATGGTCTTGTACTACACATTTTGTATTTTTGCTTGGAATTTCTGTATCAAGTTGGTGCCTCATCAGCTAACAGTAATCCTGGGGCTGGTGAGCACAACGGCCATTTTCTGGAAATTAATACCCAGAAAACCGGTCGCGACAGAGGGCCATGTCAAAAAGCTAAGGAAGGCCGGATACTTGTCCAAAGACATCACGCACCGGCTTCCCGAGGAGGGGCAGCTTCTCCCCACCCCAAGGCCCCATGAGAGGGTAGTGTTCCTTCCCCACTTCCTCCGCGGACTGGGTTTTCCACTCCACCATTTGTCCGGGGGCTCATGTTCTACTACGGCCTGGATTTCCACGATCTGGCCCCGAACTTCATCCTCAACATCTCGGTGTTTATCGTCATGTGCGAGGCTTTCCTCCGCGTCCGCCCCCAGTTCGGCCTCTGGCTCAAGACCTTCAACGTCAAGCCCAAGGTGGTGCGCGGCAGCCAGGCGGAGTGCGGAGGCGCCATGGCGGGCAAGATGGCCAACGTCCTATGGCTCGAGGGCTCCTTTGTGGAGACCCTGAAGGGGTGGCAATCCGGGTGGTTTTATATCACCGAGCCACGCGATCCGAAATGGATCGCAGCCCCCGAGTTCCGATCTGGACCCCCCACGCGGCTTATGTCCTAGAAAGAGACGGGCCTGTCATGGGGTGACGAAAAAGAGGTGACCGGACTACAGTCATGCATCCAGTCCCTGGTGAACAAGCCAATCAAGCTTGTTAATGTAGTCCAGGTTATGCTCGTCCGCCGGATCCTCCCGTGTCAACAACGGGACTTCAATCTGTGGGAGTTCGACCTGGCGCAGCACCGAACCCTTAACAGGCTCTTCGACACGACATACGAAGACGTCTGGAAGGTGCTAACCAAAGGCATCGAGGCTCCCGCATCCGCTTCCGAGGACGGCGGATACAACTCGCAGCGTCATGCTAGCGAGGTAAGTTATTTTCACCTTTTACAGGATGTTAAGCTTGTTCATAGTTTGACTCTATGCGGGATCTAAACTCCCTTACCTTTGCCAGGCTTGGCAGGCGAAGTCCGGACCGATCAACTGTCCGGCTCCCTTGCTCGAAGACCCAGCCCCTGCTCTCCTAGTGAAGCTGCTGGTTCCGGCGCCTTATGTGGTGCCGGAGAAGAAGGCCAAGAAGAAGAAGGCCACGGGGACTCGAAAGAGTGCCCGTAATATGGTGGTGTCGGACTCGTCATCCGACGAGTCCGAGACGCTCTCCTCCCGTGAAAACGAGGAGGATGAAGAAGAAACCTCTCCCCCTCCAGTGGGGGGAGGAAAGAATAGGAAGGCCGCCCCAACGGGGGAGGCCGAAGTGTCTAGGAAGAGGAAGACCCCTCCGCCGGACTACTCCCCTGACGCCGAAGAGGACGAAGAGGAGTGGCTAGACAGGGCCAAGCGTCCGGCGAAATCGTAAGTTCGCATATCAGAGTAACTCATGATGTTCCTTTGTTGCACAGCTTTCCCTAATGTCGAACATAATTATGCAGCCCGCCCCGGACCGGACTCGACGAGTCGTCGAGCGGCTCCCTGGATTCATCGGACGTGAACTCGGTTCTGCCCGCTGTCTCCCCCCGCATTGCGGATGACGCCGAAGTGGCGTCGCGACAAGCTCCGGGGCAGGAGGAGGTGGTCCTGGAGGAGCCGCAAGGCGACCTCCCGGACTCTAGGAGTAAAGGGGACAAGACCCCCCAGGGCTCCAAGTCCGGCTTTGATCCGGACACTGCGCCGGAATCTTCAACAGTTCCGGACCGCGGTAGGCGAACTCCTTCCAAGAGGAGCAAGCCTTCTGAGCCGGCGGCCTCCGTCCAACCGGAGGTGCCGCACAATCTGCTGGAGGTGCTTGAAGGCACCTCCATCTACGAGGAGCACCGTACTATTATGAGTACGGTGATCCAGAAGGTTCAGTCCGCCAAGAGCGGACTGACTGAAGCTTGCGCTAGCCTTCTAACAGGCTTCGAGGTAAGTAAAAATATTACCGCATAGACAGTAGCCCATGATGCTCTGTTTGGCGTTCGGAAAGAAAAGCCAAATAGAGGATCTATTAAAATTCGCAGGAGTCTAACAAAAAAGAGTCAATATGCGTATGCAGGCTTCGCTGCTATCCACCGCCGCACTGACTGCGGAGGTGGGTGCCCTGAAACAGGGCCTTGAGCGGACCGAGAAAGAGCTCGGCCTTGCCAAGCGGCAGCTCGAGGAGAAAGAAGGTAAGAAATACCTTACAGAAAAAGTGCCTATAAAAAGACGTGATTGCAAAAAATAACAGGATTGTACTGCTTATTGTAGGGGCCACGACTGAGGTGGCGACCCTCAAGCAGGCGCTGTCCGAGGCCGAAAAGAAAGCGGCCGCGGAGCGCACCGAGCGAGAGAAACTTGAGGCCCAGGTCGGTGAGGTGCAGCAAGAGCTTCAGGCTCTCATGAAAAAACATCAGAGTTTGGAGCTTGAGTCAAAGACACAAGCGTCCGAGCTCGCGGCGGCCCTTGAGACTGCCAAGTCTGCCAAGGCCGAAGCCCAAAAGGCCCTCCAGGAGTTGGAGGAGATGAAAAAGATAGCAGCGGGTAAGGCATTCTTTATGAAAAGCAGAAATATAAAAGTAAACTACTTGTTACTTACCCGAATCCGGAGCTCTCCAGGGGCATTCGCAGATCTTCCCCGCAGCGTATCCGACGCCGCCGCATTCTACCGAGCCGAAGAGGGTGGCTCGATGGAGAAGGTGTTCTGGTCTCAGTATGCTGAGGCCGGACACCCTGTGCCCTTGAGCGACTAGCTGAAACAGCTGGTCGAGCTCCACAAGGCGGCCGAACAGGCCATGAAGGGCTTCATAGTTCGGCTGTGGCCCGGAGAGGCCCTGCCTGGGAGCTACTTCGGGTTGGTGCGGCAGCTGTTGGAGGCCTGTCCAAGGCTCGAGGTCATCAAGCGCTCTGTCTGCATCGAAGGTGCCCGTAGGGCCCTTGCCCGTGCAAAGGTGCACTGGGGTAAGCTGGACGGTGAGAAGCTTGTGAGGGACGGGCCGCCGTCGTGGAAGGAGCATCGCAAGCCCGAGAACTACTATAAGGATGTTCTTGCGGGTGCCCGCCTTGTGGCGGATGAATGTACCAAGGATGTAATTTTTGAATGAACTCGCTCGTGTTTATCATGTGCGCTGAAAACTTGTTCATATGCACTAAGCAATGCTTGTTGAATTTAAAATATTACTTTCTGTGCGGCCGTTTATCAAAAAATTGAGAGATGGCCAGTCGTCGGCTTCTGCCCCCATGCCACTAGTGCTGGGGTGTTCGGGATAAACCTGAGCGCTCTTTTTCCCATAGTTGGGTCCTTCGAGGGAGGCGCTCAGCACAACGAACCAGGCAATCGCACTATAATGCTTGAACACTCTCACTTAGCCATAGAACTCTATAATTTTAAATTTCAGCGAAGCCCCTAGTTCGAAAGACCGAGTTTGGGGCGCTATCCACGCCTTGGCCGGACAAAGCCGGCTCCTCGCTCGAAGCGGCATAAGTCTTTAGGGACTCGAAAAACCTCTCGAACAGCGACCGGTCTCTCGCCTCATCATGACAGTCAGTTTTAGCTTTCTCCACTAAGGTGCTTAACCCAGCTCAACCAGGGCACAATCGCAGTGGTTCTCCTAGTGCTACCTTAGCCGATATAGCGGAACGTAAGGCACCAAAACATAGGAGCCGGGCAAACCTAACTATTGACCCAAATCATGATTCGGAGCCGATGCATATAGTGCTATAAGTTCGTGGTGCCGCACTTGTGAAAGTGTACGGGCTTCTCACACCATATTGAGGGGTACTGAAGCCCCTGGTGTGTTTGCCGTACCATGGTGTACGGGTGCAGCATGTCATTTAATAAACATATATATGAAAAGAGGATAATGCAAAAGATAGACAAAAAGCTATGCATTGTTTATAGAAAGGCTGCTATCAAAGCCAAACGATACAAGTAGTGCGATAAGCAAAAGATATTGGACTATTTAACATGTCCTGGCCAGGGGCGGGCCGCAGAATTGTATTCAAAACAGGTATACTGCTCGTAACAAAGACCACCTGGGAGTTCCATAATGCGGCATGGCTTGTCTGCCTCCCTGGATCTTGCATCGTTTGTGCGGCAGCCGAATTGCCGAACAGGTCGTCCGAAGTATGGAGTCCTGAAAGTAAGAAGAAAAAAAGGAATTCGGCAGCCCCTAGTATGTTTTAAGCCGTATTTTGGGCTTGCCGTTATTGTGCCCCTTCCCCTGCGCCCATGGTATTTCAAGAGCGTAGTTATGTACGCGAGGCACTGGTTTCGCTATGTCGCGAGGGATGGGGTTGGGGCCGCATTGCTACGCCTGCTCAGAACATGCCAGGCGGTCTTGTTGTAGGTTACTCTGGGCGCGCTTGGCAGTGTCTGGCTTTTTACCGACCGGATCGGAGAATTGCCTAAGAAGGCTGCTTTGAACCTCCGCTGCGAGAGCCGCCGTGTGCTCCTCTGTTCGGAGGGAGCATTCGGTGTTTCCGTTGACCGTAATTACTCCTCGAGGGCCTGGCATCTTGAGCTTGAGGTATCCGTAGTGCGGCACCGCATTGAATTTTGCAAATGCGGTTCGCCCGAGCAGGGCGTGATAGCCACTGCGAAACGGGACTATATCGAAGATTAACTCTTCGCTTCGGAAATTGTCCGGAGATCCGAAGACCACTTCAAGTGTTACTGAGCCTGTACAGTTGGCCTCTACACCTGGTATAACGCCTTTAAAGGTCGTCTTTGTGGGCTTAATCCTCGAGGGATCTATGCCCATTTTCCGCACTATATCCTGGTAAAGCAGGTTCAGGCTACTTCCGCCGTCCATGAGGACTCTTGTGAGATGAAATCTGTCGATGATTGGGTCGAGAACCAATGCGGCGAAGCCGCCGTGACGGATACTAGTGGGGTGGTCCCTTCGACCAAAAGTGATCGGGCAGGAGGACCATGGGTTGAACTTTGGGGCGACTGGCTCCATCGCGTATACGTCCCGTAGCGCACGCTTCCGCTCTCTCTTGGGAATGTGGGTTGCGTATATCATGTTCACCGTCCGCACTTGTGGGGGAAAACCCTTCTGTCCATTGTTGTTCGGCGGACTGGGCTCCTCCTCGTCATCGCTATGCAGCCCCTTGTCTTTATTTTCGGCTCTTAGCTTGCCTGCCTGCTTGAACACCCAACAATCCCTGTTGGTGTGATTGGCTGGCCTTTCGGGGGTGCCATGTATCTGGCACAAGCGGCTGAGTATTCGGTCCAAACTGGACGGGCCCTGGGTATTCTTTTTGAATGGCTTTTTCCGCTGACCGGATTTATAGCCTCTGAATCCGGCATTGACTGCCGTGTCTTCGTTGCTGTCGCTGCTAACGCGGCGCTTTTGCTTATTCCGACGTGTCCTGCCACTTTTGTCCTTGGTATCCGAATTACCAGGGTTCTTTGCTAAGTTGTTACTGCGAGCTAGCCAGTTGTCTTCTCCCGCAAAAGCGGGTCATGAGTGTCGTGAGGGCTGCCATGGATTTCGGCTTTTCCTGTCCCAGGTGCCGGGCAAGCCACTCATCGCGGATATTATGCTTGAAAGCTGCTAGGGCCTCTGCGTCCGGACAGTCGACTATCTGGTTTTTCTTTGTTAGGAACTGTGTCCAGAATTGCTTGGCCGATTCTTCTGGCTGCTGAATTATGTGGCTTAAGTCATCGGCATCCGGTGGTTGCACATAAGTGCCCTGGAAGTTGTCGAGGAATGCGGCTTCCAGGTCCTCCCAAGAACCGATTGAGTCTGCTGGCAAGCTGTTAAGCCAATGCCGGGCCGGTCCCTTAAGTTTGAGCGGGAGGTATTTGATGGCGTGTAGATCATCACTGCGGGCCATGTGGATATGAAGGAGATAATCCTCGATCCATACCGCTGGATCTGTTGTGTCATCGTATGATTCGATGTTTACGGGTTTGAAACCCTCTGGGATTTTATGATCCATTACTTCATCTATGAAGCATAGTGGGTGTGCGGCGCCTCTATACTGGGCTATATCACGATGCAGCTCGGAGGAGCTATGTCTGTTGTGTTCGGCCAGGCCAGATTTGTTGTATCCGGAATGAAGATTGTCGTCACGTGCCATTGGGCGCCTACGTGATCCGTAGATCGATCTTGTTTGTCTTGCCTTATCCTCCAGTATGTCTCGCAGGTCTGGCGCATTTTCCCATGCCTTAGTTGAACGGCGTCGGGGCATGGCTTGGGTGGAGGGCCGAGAGGCCTCTCTGTTGCGGCCGCGAGGTGGACGGTCGGCCATGTCATGCGCTGGTGATTGGTGATGTAGGTGATTCCTCCTCTGATCGGGGTAGCGGCCTGCGCTTTGGGTAACTCTTGGAGGGGCGTTCGAGTTCATACTCTTCGGACGCAAGGACTTCAGTCCATCTGTCAGCTAGCAAGTCTTGATCAGCTCTAAGCTGTTGCTGCTTTTTCTTGAGGCTGCTTGCCGTGGCTAAAAGCCTGCGTTTAAAACGCTCTTGTTCGGCCGGGTCTGATGGTACGACCAATTCGTCATCGTCGAGGCTTGCCTCGTCTTCGGAGGGAGGCATATAGTTATCATCCTCAACCTCTTGGTCTGACGCTCTCTCGTGAGGGCTGGCTTCTCCATCTTCCTGTGCCGAATCTTGCTGGAGGGGGTGTTCTTCGGCGCTATCCAGGGTAGTATTATCTCTCGTGCCGGAATCACCATTTTTGCTTTGGCGGGATTTAGAGCGGCACCGCTGACGCCGGCGCTTTGGCTGTTTCTTGGAGGTGTCATCCCCCGCTGTTCCATCGCCATCTCCATCTTTTGGAGTATCCACCATGTATATGTCATATGACGAGTTGACCTTCCAGCGCCCTACAGGTGCTAGTTCCTATTCGTCTCCTGCATCGTCGTCCATATCGTCGATGTCTTCGGAGCCGAAGTCAAGCATGTCGGTTAAATCGTCGACAGTGGCTACAAAGTGGGTGGTGGTTGGGCTTTGAATTTCTTCATCATCCGTATCCCATCCTCACTGACCGTAGTCTGTCCAGGGCTCTCCTGATAAAGAGAGAGACTTTAGAGAATTCAGGATGTCGCCGAAGGGCGAGTGCTGAAAGATGTCTGCGGCGGTGAACTCCATTATCGGCGCCCAATCGGATTCGATCGGCAGGGGCACGGGGGGTTCGGAGCCCGGAGAGGAGTCCGGATCCTCGGAGTCACGGGTCATGCAGAGTGCGGGGCTGGCGTTCGGCTCGATCGTCTTTGAGATCGCAGCCCCCGAGGTGACGTCCAACCGCTCATCCTCGATTGGCGCAGCTGGCTCCGAATTAAGGATCAGAGCCGGTGCGTTTGCGGCCTCTAGGGCACTGTTCGGCGGCAGAGCTAGATCATACCCCACGAGACAGTGCGGCGCGCTTGGCTGTGGCTCGAATCCGTCGAAGATCAAATCTCCGCGGATGTCTGCCGTGTAGTTTAGGCTTCCAAACCTGACCTGATGGCCAGGGGCGTAGCTTTCGATCTGCTCCAGGTGGCCAAGCGAATTGCCCGCAGTGCGAAGCCGCCGAAGACGAAGATCTGTCCGGGGAGAAAAGTCTCACCCTGGACCGCATCATTGTTGATGATCAAAGAATCCATCGGGCCTAAAAGTGACGACACAGAGGAACTCTCAATGAAAGCACCAATGTCCGTGTCAAAACCGGCGGATCTCGGGTAGGGGGTCCCGAACTGTGCGTCTAGGCCGGATGGTAACAGGAGACAAGGGACACGATGTTTTTACCCAGGTTCGGACCCTCTCGATGGAGGTAAACCCTACTCCTGCTTGATTAATATTGATGATATGGGTAGTACAAGAGTAGATCTACCACGAGATCAAGGAGGCTAAACCCTAGAAGCTAGCCTATGGTATGATTGTTGTATGATGGAGTTGTCCTACGAACTAGAACCCTCCGGTTTATATAGACACCGGATAGGGTTAGGGTTACACAGAGTCGGTTACAATGGTAGGAGATCTTGAATATCCGCATCGCCAAGCTTTCCTTCCACGCCAAGGAAAGCCCCATCCGGACACGGGACGAAGTCTTCAATCTTGTATCTTCATAGTCCTGGAGTCCGGCTGAAGGTATAGTCCGGCTACTCGAACACCCCCTAATCCAGGACTCCCTCATCACCCTTTCATCATTGGATACCGCCGCCATCGAGCCTCGCAGCCCGCCGGACACTCCTGCCTACTACGCACGAGACGCGTCAAGCTTTTGGCTCGACCTCTGTTTGCAGAAAGTTGTAATCTGCAAAGTGCCCACACCATCAGAAGACTACATGGATTACAAGCTCATTGCCTTGTTCAACATGGGATTAGTCTATCTGGAATCCGATCGCCATACATGGTTATGGCTCATCATCAATCCTGTTGAGGCAACATTTCTGTCTGATGCTATAGTGCACGATGGCATCAGTTACGCGGTCGACGCATAGATTGGCTGCATATACTGGTGGAATCTATCGTCCTGTAATTGTTCTATCTCATCTCATATTTACCTTATGAATACGACAGCCTATTCATTTGTTACAAATTTAGAATGCATAGCATGTCTATAACCACATCATTGCTATATGTTCCTCTCATTTCCTAGATTTTTATGACCACGCATGTTATTGTTAGAGTTGATATGAGAACAATTGGCATCTAATGGTTGTTAGAATACATATTATGAGCATAACATCATGATTGCTATATGTTACTCTCGTTTACAAGATTTTTATAACAACGCATGTTATTGCTTAGAGTTGATATGAGAACAGTAATAGTAAGTGCTATGGTAGAATATGAGTATGCGCTGTCATAGCTGTTTTCCTCTCATTGTTACATGATGTTTGAAAATGAAAGCCATTGGCTTATTTTTTTTTAACTTGGGGTATGATTATGACCAAGGCATTGTAACTCTCTATCTATCATATGTGTCACTATTATAATAATCTAAATTCCACACATACTCTGAACATGATTGTTTATTTTTGTCCCTTTGGTCTCCAATTTGAATTGTTGCAGCAGACGCAAATGCGCTGGCCTTCATGATTCCAGGACCTGGAATCATACCAGCCGATGGGTGGTGGTTTATCGCTCGTTCAGCTGACGGCGGTCATTTGATGTTCATTCGCACGTACCAAATTTACCAAACCATTACATCAAACCACATGCAGTACAATGCGTGGGCGTTCGTGACATTGATGGCTATGGCTGCTTCGTGTTCGAGAAAGATCCTAGCTCCGTTGGGCCAGGCGTATTCAACTGGAGGCGGGTTTACAGCCTCGGCAACCACTCCTTGTTCCTCGGGCTCAATTATCTGATCATCCAATCAATCATTGATCATATCACCGATGATAATTAATGTGCTATGCAACTTCCATTCGTGTGGGGGGCTGTGTTTACACATCATACCATGGGTTTCATGAATCACCATATCCAGAGATTCATCGACGCAGCTTGTTGCCAGATAATCTTCAGTGTGTGAAAGGCATCAAGCTTCCATGCGATGGATGGCTTTTGCAAACCCGACATGCGGCGATGTGGTTCATGCCAACAGCAAATATGCACAACTTGATTCGTGCTGATATCTAGACTGAGCCATGTATTCTGCTGCTATAGCACGACCCTCTTTTATTGGATATTATGTATTGTTGTTAGTTTGAAGCACTCCTCTGGTTTGAGGGATAGATACCTTCCTGGGATCAAGTGCATCCTAACTCACTTGCGTAGTATATACTGATAATGATGATCGAGATGCTGTGCAGAAGCCATATATATATAGATATATCAGTTAGGATTCAAGTGCGTACTTGTTAGTTAAACCTATGTATAAATTGTGACACTAAATACGACTAGTAAGTAGTACAGTAGCAGTACTAGTATACGTCGGTCAAATTATTCATCATGTCCACACATTGAATTGACGTGACAACATGTTGCGCGTGAGGTGACACAAGAATCCCGGCGGTGTGTTCGGGTATTCTGGACTTCAGATTTGGAGTACCACTTATCTGTTGAAATCTTTCATCATTCACTTAAAACAGTCGATTGATCATACATTGAGTACCATATAACTGGAATTACCGATGCAAGTCGAAGAAGGATTGGCCGGTGCTGCCGGCTGGCGTCAAGTTCGATCCCACGGATCAGGAGCTGATCGAGCACCTTGAGGCCGAAGTGAGTGCTGACAGCGCGAGATTTCAGTCTCTCATCGATTTTTTCATACCAACCATCGATAGCGAGGACGGCATATGCTACACCCAACCTGAGAAACTTCCAGGTAAGACACCGATCGGCCGTCTACTTGCACAAACATACTCCTTTGTTTATAGCTCTATTTTTCTTTTTGGACGCAGACCTGGTGAAGCAATTACAATTTGACAGTTAATAAAAAGTGAAACAAGTGACTGCAACATGCCAAAGATGTTATGAAAATGCCAACTAGGTACACTAAAACCTGTATTCCACAATACTGCAGGTATCACACTGAGTGGCCTAAGGAAGCATTTCTTCCAGCGCAATTCCAGGGCGTTCAAAAGGGGCACGTGGACGCATCGCAAGATACAGTCAGAGTGCGGCATGCATGCGATGTGGCACAAGACCGGCAATACCTTGCCGGTGATGGTCAACGGCCGGCAGACGGGCAGCAAAAATGGTTCTGGTGCTGCACACCAACAAGAACTTCGACCAGCAGAGGACCAAC
Organism: Triticum aestivum; assembly: GCF_018294505.1. Lineage (NCBI taxonomy): Eukaryota > Viridiplantae > Streptophyta > Magnoliopsida > Poales > Poaceae > Triticum > Triticum aestivum. The sequence continues at coordinate 678,947,443 of NC_057800.1, read as the reverse complement.
TGGGTGATGCACCAGTACCACCTCGGGGACCTGGAGCAAGAGAAGGAGCGGGAGCTAGTCCTCTGCAAGATTTTCTACCGGACGAACACTAGGGCCAGGAGTAAAAAGATTATAAGTTAGTTTGGTATTGGTAGTTGTACTACCTTGTCGTCCGCAAGTTGGTATTGTTGTTAATGATCTTTTGGTATGAACTTGCATTTGCTTCCAACCATCATGCCGAGGGTCGACATGGATATAAAGCTGAATCGTTTGTTTCGAAATGAATTTTCAGGCACCTGATTTTTATTTGATGGGTAGTGAGGGAGTCCTGGATTAGGGGGTGTTCGGGTAGCCGGACTATACCTTCGCCGGACTCCTGGACTATGAAGATACAAGATTGAAGACTTCGTCCCGTGTCCGGATGGGACTTTCCTTGGCGTGGAAGGCAAGCTTGGCGATGCCGATATTCAAGATCTCCTACCATTGTAACCGACTCTGTGTAACCCTAACCCTATCCGGTGTCTATATAAACCGGAAGGTTGTAGTTCGTAGCACAATCAACTCCATACACAACAATCATACCATAGGCTAGCTTCTAGGGTTTAGCCTCCTTGATCTCGTGGTAGATCTACTATTGTACTACCCATATCATCAATATTAATCAAGCAGGAGTAGGGTATTACCTCATCGAGAGGGCCCGAACCTGGGTAAAAACATCGTGTCCCTTGTCTCCTGTTACCATCCGGCCTTGACGCACAGTTTGGGACCCCTACCCGAGATCCGCCGGTTTTGACACCGACATTGGTGCTTTCATTGAGAGTTCCTCTGTGTCGTCGCCTTTAGGCCCGATGGCTCCTTTGATCATCAGCAACGATGAGGTCCAGGGTGAGACTTTTCTCCCCGGACAAATCTTCGTCTTCGGCGGCTTCGCTCTGCGGGCCAATTCGCTTGGCCACCTGGAGCAGATCGAAAGCTACGCCCCTGGCCATCAGGTCAGGTTTAGAAGCCTAAACTGCACGGCAGACATCCGTGGAGATTTGATCTTCGACGGACTCGAGCCACAGCCAAGCGCGCCGCACTATCTCGAGGGGCATGATCTAGCTCTGCCTCCGAACAGTGTCTTGGAGGCCGCACCCGCACCGGTTCTGACCCTTAACTCGGAGCCTATTGCGCCGGTCGAGGATGAGCGGTTGGACGTCACCTCGGGGGCTGCGATCTCAAAGGCGATCAAGCCGAACGCCAACCCCGCACTCTGCGTGACACATAACTCCGAGGATCCGGACTCCTCTCCGGACTCTGAACCCCCCGCGCCCCTGCCAATCGAATCCGATTGGGCGCCGATAATGGAGTTCACCGTCGCGGACATTTTTCAGCACTCGCCTTTTGGCGACATCCTGAATTCTCTTAAGTCTCTCTCTTTATCAGGAGAGCCCTGGCCGGATTACGGTCAACAAGGATGGGATACGAACGATGAAGAAATTCAAAGCCCACCCACCACCCACTTTGTAGCCACTGTCGACAATTTAAACGACGTGCTCAACTTTGACTCCGCGGACATCGACAGCATGGATGACGATGCAGGAGATACCGATGAACCAACGCCCATAGGGCATTGGACAACCACCCCATCTCACGATGTGTACATGGTGGATACCCCTAAGGAAGCGACAATGAGGAAAAAGGGGATGGAACGGGAGATCGAGCCCCCGGAAAGCAATCAAAGCGTCGGCGTAAACGCCGACCCAAGCCCCGCCTCGATAAAAACTCAGCCATAGAGCAGGACGAGCTGGTAGACGACGAGCAGGCCTCAGAGCAGCCGTCCGAACAGGGTAACACGGATAGAGAAACCGAACATCCCTCCCCCGGCGAAAATGGAATTCCGTACGACCTTATGCCGGATAAACCCATAGAGAAGAAGAGTCTACACAAGAGGCTCGTTGCAACTGCACGCAGCCTGAAAAAGCAGAAGCGGAAGCTAAAAACAGCGGAAGATGCACTCGGGATTAGATGGAGCAAAGTAATCAATACCGCAGATAAATACGGCGACGGTCGCCGCACTAAAAGCTATCCGAAAAGAAAGCTACTGCCTGAATTCGACGAAGAGGCCCTAGAGCCCTCGCATTCAAAAAATAAGAAAGCCACACGGTCGAATAGACGACCCCATAAAGCGGCAAGCGGCGCCGCACTTAAAACGGCATGCGAACCACCTCAGGATTCGCATCATGGCCCAGTTAGGTCCATTTATGGGCCAAGGAAGCAAGCTCTCGTAAGCAATCCAATAAAGCCATCATCAGAATCCGGCACACCCAAATACAGGGGCGCCGCACACCCCCTATGTTTCACCGATGAGGTTCTGGACTATGAATTTCCAGAGGGATTCAAACCTGTCAACATAGAGGCACATGATGGAACAACAGACCCTGGAGTCTGGATCAAGGACTATATCCTCCACATACATATGGCCAGAGGAGATGATCTCCACGCCATCAAATATTTACCCCTTAAGCTTAAAGGGCCAGCCCGGCATTGGCTTAAAAGCCTTCCTGAAAACACAATTGGAAGTTGGGAAGAGCTCGAGGATGCTTTCCGAGCAAATTTTCAAGGGACCTATGTCCGCCCTCCGGATGCAGACGATCTTAGTCACATAACTCAACAACCCGGAGAATCAGCTCGGCAGTTCTGGAATAGATTCCTCACTAAAAAGAATTAGATAGTCGATTGTCCGGACGCCGAAGCCTTAGCAGCTTTCAGGCATAACGTCCGAGACGAATGGCTCACCAGACACCTTGACCAAGAAAAGCCAAGAACAATGGCCGCACTAACAAGCCTCATGACCCGCTTTTGCGCAGGAGAGGGCAGCTGGTTGGCAAGGTGCAGCCCCAACGACCCAAGTACATCCGAAACTAGGGATGGAAACGGAAAACCGCGACGCAACAAGGACCGTCGCCGGACTAAGGAAAAAAGTCCGAAGAGCACGGCAGTTAATGCCGGATTCAAAGGCTCACAACAAAATCAGACAAAACCATCCCTCCAGGATAACAGGGATGATCCATCCAACTTAAATAAAATCCTGGACAGGATATGTCAGATACACAGTACTCCCGGGAAGCCTGCTAACCATACCCAGAGAGATTGTTGGGTTTTCAAACAATCCGGCAGACTCAATGCCGAACACAAGGGGCTCGACACACCAAGCGAAGACGAGGACAAACCTCAAAAGCAGAGCACCAGGAAACAAAAGAACTTCCCACAAGAAGTAAAAACGGTGAACTTACTTCACATAACAAAACGTGCGGCACCCATAAAGGCACGCACCACACGACCTATCCCCAAAGGGTCCCGCCACTGGTTGTCAAAACCAATCATCTTCGATCAACTAGATTATTCTAGAAATATCAAGAATGCAGGCTGGACTGCCTTGATACTCGATCCAATAATTGGCGGACTCCAGTTTTCATATGTCCTTATGGACGGCGGCAGTGGATTAAACCTGATATATCAGGATACAATCCATCACATGGGGATAAACCCAGCAAGAATCCGCCGCAGCAAAACCTCCTTTCAAGGGGTAACACCTGGTCCGGACACCCATTGTATGGGTTTTCTCTGGCTCGAAGTTATATTCGGCTCTGCCGATAACTTCCGCTGTGAAAAGCTGACCTTCCATATCGTCCCGTTCTCATGTTGCTATCAAGCACTACTGGGACGCAAAGCTTTCGCTCGCTTTAATGCGATACCGCATTATGCATCCGTCACGCTTAAAATGCCCAGTCCACGAGGCATCATCTCTTTAAAGGGGAAGCACTAAAGTGCGCCTCCCCCAAGCGGAGGACTGTGCGGCCGCTTTGACAGCCCCACAGTAAAATGGCCTCACCGGCCAAAAAAAACTTCGAAATAGGTCATTAAAGACCACGAACGCGGATAGACGAGTTCAGTACAAAATCATCATTAATGCAGGCTTAGTGGCCATATACCCCCGCACTAGGGGCTACATGCAGAGACAATAAAGCTCAATCTTATATAATTTACTTTATACTTTGTCCATTTTAAACTTTTGTTCGGCACGACCCGTTTTCAACTCAGTTCCTCTCTTTTACAGATGAACATCGTGCGGCGCCCGTCCAGGATACGGCACAACGAAGACACAGGCGCAGACGTGCAGTAGGGACCCATCCTAAAGGATTCTTTTTAGATTAAGACCCTGCATAAACCTTTTTTACTGTCTCTTGTTGCTACACATCCCCTGGTTTTTTCCGATATAACCAAGGAGGAGGCTGGCGTATTGGCATGTGGCCACGTCAGAATTTCTGCACGTACCTGGACACTAGGGGCTTTCTTTTTAATAAAGAGTGTTGTTTCGCCCGCACTCATGTAGGATCGAAAGTATGTCTAGAGGGGGGGTGATTAGACTACTTGACCAAATAAAAACTTAACCTTTTCCCAATTTTAGTTCTTGGCAGATTTTAGCTATTTTAGGACAAGTCAAGCAATCATCACACAATTCAAGCAAGCATGCAAAGAGTATATTGGCAGCGGAAAGTAAAGCATGCAACTTGCAAGAATGTAAAGGGAAGGGTTTGGAGAATTCAAACGCAATTGGAGACACGGATGTTTTTCCCGTGGTTCGGATAGGTGGTGCTATCCTACATCCACATTGATGGAGACTTCAACCCACAAAGGGTAACGGTTGCGAGAGTCCACACAGGGCTCCACCCACAAAGGGTAACGGTTGCGCGAGTCCACACAGGGCTCCACCCACAAAGGGTAATGGTTGCGCGAGTCCACACAGGGCTCCACCCACGAAGGGTCCACGAAGAAGCAACCACCCACAAAGGGTCCACGAAGAAGCAACCTTGTCTATCCCACCATGGCCATCGCCCACACAGGACTTGCCTCACTAGCGATAGATCTTCATGAAGTAGGCGATCTCCTTGCCCTTACAAACTCCTTGGTTCAACTCCACAATCTTGTCGGAGGCTCCCAAGTGACACCTAGCCAATCTAGGAGACACCACTCTCCAAGAAGTAACAAATGGTGTGTAGGTAATGAACTCCTTGCTCTTGTGCTTCAAATGATAGTCTCCCCAACACTCAACTCTCTCTCATAGGATTTGGATTTTGTGGAAAGAAGATTTGAGTGGAAAGCAACTTGGAGAGGCTAGAGATCAAGATTCATATGGTAGGAATGGAATATCTTGGTCTCAACACATGAGTAGGTGGTTCTCTCTTAGAACATATGAGTTGGAATGGTGTATGTGTTCTGATGGCTCTCTCTTCAAATGAAGAGGAGGTGGAGGGGTATATATAGCCTCCACACAAAATCCAACCGTTACACACAGTTTTCCAATCTCGGTGGGACCGAACCAACAAACTCGGTCGGACCGAAAATGTAAACCTAGTGACCGTTAGAGATTTTCGGTGGGACTGACATGCAACTCGGTAGGACCGACATGGTTAGGGTTTGGGCATAACGTAATCTCGGTGAGACCGATTACTCAAACTCGGTGAGACCGAATTTGGTAATTAGCTAACCAGAGAGTTGTCAGGCAAACTCGGTGGGACCGATTTGCTCTTTCGATGAGACCAAAAAGTTACAAAGGGGAAACACTGAATTTACATTGCAATCTCGGTGGGACCGATTCGCTCTTTCGGTGAGACCGAAAAGTTATGAAAGGGAAACAGAGAGTTTGCAATCCCATCTTGGTGAGACCGAGATCCCTATCGGTAGAACCGAATTGCTAGGGTTTGGCAGTGGCTTATGACAAGTGAAACTCGGTGGCGCCGGATAGGAAGAAACGGTAGGACCGAGTTTGGCTTAGGGTTTAGGTCATATGTGGATATGGAAAAGTAGTTGAGGGTTTTGGAGCATATCACTAAGCACATGAAGCAAGAGGCTCATTAAGCAACACCTCATCCCTCCTTGATAGTATTGGCTTTTCCTAAAGACTCAATGTGATCTTGGATCACTAAAATATAAAATGAAGAGTCTTGAGCTTTTGAGCTTGAGCCAATCCTTTGTCCTTAGCATTTTGAGGGTTCCACTTTCACATCCATGCCATGCCAATCATTGAGCTTTCCTGAAATAATCATCTTGGAATAGCATTAGCTCAATGAGCTATATGTTGTTATGAATTACCAAAACCACCTAGGGATAGTTGCACTTACAATCTCCCCCTTTTTGGTAATTGATGACAACATATAGATCAAAGCTTCGACAAATGATAATAAGCATGAAATATATCGTCGCTTTGAGAAGTATGTGATAAGTAAGAGCTCCCCCTAAGTTTGTGCATATATATAAAATTTGCTTTGGACTGCAAATGCACAAGGAGTTAGAGTCATGGGTTACTCTTCCATGTCACATACATCTTGGTGGAGCGCTTAAAATGATAAGAATGAAATACATGCACTCATCACCAAGAATAGTGAATGATCACATAAGATAGATAAGATAATAGCATTAAGCAAGCATTAAGTGTAGCTTATGATCAAACACATGATCATCAATGCCTCACAAGCAATGACATAGTATCTCAAGCACTCAAAAGCAAACAAGTTCGAAAAACCACCAAATAAAGCAAGAGAGAAAAAACTCTCTCTCTCGCTCGAAGCCTATGATCTATACATCTTCTCCCCCTTTGGCAACAAGTTACCAAAAAGTTCCTAGAAAATGCATAGTGCTAGATCGACGCTCAGGCTTGATCTTCTGGTGGTGGTGGAGTCTGGATCACTCCAAGGACGAAGGCTTCTGTAGATGCTGAAGTAGATGCTGGAGTTGGAGCTGAAGTAGATGCTGGAGCTGGTGGAACTGAGGCTGTAGCTGGTGCTGAGGTGGTGGCTCTGGTGGCAGCAACTGGCACGGCAGACAACCTCGGACCTCGTGGCACTCTGGCAAAGGCATCAGTGGTAGTCCTGCCTCTCCTCTCCTGCATGTCATCCTGAAGCTGCTCCATTGCAGTCTGAATCTTTGTCACCTTGACATCCAAGTCATAGAATTTTTGTTCCATGATCCTCTCTAAGCTTGCCTGGTTTTGAGTTAGGGTGGCTAGTCCTTGCTCAATCCGCAGGGTGGATGCAATCAGGTAACCAAGCTGCTCTTGTTTGGTTTTCAAGAAATACTCAGATGCCTCCTCTTGAGTTGGCATCTTGGCAGCTTTCTCCTTCCTTGCCTTATCCTTCTTTGCTTGTGCTTGGGCAGACGATGGCTCATTCTCAGTCATTACAACTTGATTGTCCTCAAAATCTGGACGGATGGGCAGGTGTTCCTTGTCCAATAAATATATGCCCGTGCCCATCTTAGAGTTGATGAGCTCCTGAATTTGAGGGGCATAACCACAGCTCCTCTTCTGATCTGCTGCAGTCCTCTTGATAGTCTCTACTATGAGGCTCATGACCTTGAATTTCTGTGGCACATCAAATACATGTAGCAAGTTGATTGCATGGCCTCTTATCATCTTGTGATCTCCAGACTTGGGCAATAAGGTGTGCCTCAATATCCAATTGATGGTTGGCAGCCCTGACAGAAGATAATGCACTAAGCCAAATTTGAAAGTGTCAAGAGCTTCATTGGGAATTTCCTTGTACATGTTGGACATTGAGTTATGATCCATTTCTTCTTGGCATAGATATCCAAGTCATCTGCTTGCTCCTCTGGGGCATTGATCAACTTCGCCCATTCCTCAACAGTTGATTGGTACCTTGTACCCTCAGACATCCATGTGATCCTCCCATCTGGATAAAAGTGTGCCGTGGAGTAGAATTTCATGATGAGCTCCTCGTTCCACTTTGTGAGCTTCTGCCCAACAAAGTCAGCAACTCCACAAGCACTAAAGCTGTCATACACTCCAGGGTAGTGTTCCTCATTTTCCTTCATGTAGGTCCAGTCGACCCATCTCATGTCACAAACAATGGGCTTCTTATCTAGCAGCACTATCTCATAGAAGTCATGCTGTTCCTTGGTGTGAAATTTGTAATCCATAGCAGTCCTTCTCCTTGAAGCATACGGGTCTGCTTCTCTCCACTTCCTCAGCCCTGAATCTCTCCTGAGCTTCATGTCCTCAGCCACAGGATGAGCATCGTTGTGGTCTGGGATCTTGGGTTGAGCTTTCTAAGAACTTGCTCTTTATCCTCTTCTTCAGCAATAGTCTCAGGCACTGGGGCCTTGTTCTTCTCAGCTGCAGGAATGCTCCTTGTATTCCTCTTTGGTTTTGGCTTGGAGGCAGCTTTGGGCTTAGATGCAGTAGCCCCTGATCTTATGGCATCACCCATCAGCTTGGGTGCCTTAGGTGCTGGTGCAGCTACCTCTTCTTCCTCTTCCTCTTCCATGATGGAAGCCTTTCCAAGCACTCTGGCTACAGTCTTCTTGACCCTTTCCTTCCTCTTCTTGCCTTCTGCAGTAACTGGCTCTTTGGGTGCAGGCTTTTCAGTTGAAGCTCTAGCCTTTGACATAGGCTGCCTGCCTGCTGGCCTTTTGATCTTTAGACCTGGCTTTGTGCCTTGAGCTGGCTCAACTCTCTTTGATGTGGCCTCTTCTTCTGCCACATAATCTTCATCTTCGGAGTCTGAAGTTCTCTTCTTCCTCTGTCTGGTGGCAGCTTTTGGCAGATTGCTTGGGGTACTTCTGCTGCCATCATCTGAAGAGCTGGAGGGGCTAGTTCCCTCACTCATCTGCACTTGCTCTTCTGACATGTTTTGGCTATCACTCTGATCAGACATGCTGCAAACTCTGACTACTGACCCTGTGAATAGTTTATTGATGAGGTAGAATGGATGAGCATCACAAAATGCAGAGATTTTTGCAAAAGAATGATCCAAAAACTTAGTTTTAGTTTCCCACTGAAATCATCTCGGATCTACCGATTTTCAAACTCGGTGATACCGAAGCAGTTGTGGAACCTAAACTAGTGAACTCGATTGGACCGACGCACAGTTCGGTGGCACCGAGACTGCTAGGGTTTCACAGAATTCCAAAATCGGTCACACCGATAAGTAATTCTCGGTCAGACCGAGTCTCACTTGTGCAATGGCATAAGCCAAATCGGTGGGACCGAGTTTTTCAACTCGGTGGGTCCGAGATGGTTTCGGCGGAAACCTAACCCTAAAATTTTCGAAATAACCTAATCTACGAGCGTATTGACTGGATAGGAGTGTTTCAATCGTGGCAGGAATCATGATGATCACAATGTGCTAAGAATCGGATTGGGGAATAGCACAAAGATCGAGTCCATACCCTAGTTCGGCGGAGACTCGCTACGGCGGCAACGGCGGGGCAGAATTCCCGTTGACGGCGACGGAGACCAGCGACTGGAGGCGGCTGGCGGCGAGGAGACGATCCGAAGACCATGTTGGCAGAGCAGGCTATCGCGCAGGCGAAGCGGTTCGGAGAATTTCCAAATTTTGCCCGTGACTATATATAGCCCGACTCTGTCGGTGTGACCGAGTGGAACAACTCGGTGGCACCGAGATTCATAACTGCAAGCAGTTACTGAAACTCGATGTGACCGAAAGGTTCAAATCGGTTGCACCGAGATCGAAAACCTAGATCAACTTAGTGATCTCGGTAGGACCGAAGGTGGGGTATCGGTCAGACCGAGAATCATAAAGAGGTTTTGGAAGTTTAAGTCTATGACGAATCGGGGACTCCGAGCGCTCCTCACACAGAGTGGTTCAAATCTGACTTGATCAAATTTTGTGATGCAGCATGAATAGAGTTTGAGACGAGAAAAGCATAGATAGCTAGAGGAGGTTCTTAGGCATTCTTGTCCATCCACTTGGCAAAAGAAAATAAAACCAAACAATCAAAACAACAAGTGGATGTCCTCGAATGAGTAAAATATGCAACCAGCATGCTCACACAATAAGATGGCAAGTGAAATATGTGACAAGGCATGCACAACCAATTCTAGCATCTATCAAGCAATTTGCGATGACTAGGTCATCTATATATGAGTATATTGACTTAGGAGTCAAGTGAGAACACTTGATCATAGGTCATACTCATCGTTTAAGCTCAAGTGGGGTTACCACTTTTACATAAAGCATTGTTGTGTTCACATCTTTAGAGTTGCTTTAGCTCAAGTCTTAGAGTAAAGCTCCCCCTAGATGTGATATCCCCCCTAAGAGGGATGAACTAACCTTGGGTTTTGTCGATGATGACTTCATGTAGATGTTGAAGATGTGGATGCTCAATGTTGATGTAGATCACTTGGAGCTATCCATTTGAATGAATTGCACTTTCAATACCTACATGGGTTAGTCCCACAAGGAACAAACAAGGATATCCATAGACATAGAGTGATGCACACACAAGATGATGTCCATGAAAACTTTTAGGTTACCTTGTCCCTTGTCTTACCAACAAGAGGGTTTGTGACTCCTTGAACTAGTGCAAGATGTGGAAGTTGATTGCACTTGTTCTTGCCAAAATGATAAGAGTGAAGTATGTTGGCGGAGTCACCCTCAAGAACTCTATAGTTCTTCTTCTTTTGGATCCACACCATCTTGATGGGAATCCTTGGAGTTGTAGTCGTACTTGATGAAGTGGAACTTGAAGTAGTCTTGGGAATCCACTTGACTAAGGTCTTAGGAGCTTCTTCAAACGCGTCAATTTCCTCTTGAAGCTTGCCCTTGCCTTTTTGCTTGTAGTCTTGTGGTGGAAGATCATCTTGAGCTTGTGTCCCCTTGAAAGAAGTATCATACTTCTCTTGTTGAGGAACAAACTGTGTCTTGGGGTATTGATCTTCTTCCCACTCAACTCCATTGGCATTGAACTTTCGTTCAAAACCAACACCTTGATTCTTCCGGTGCATTCCTTTCTTGCGCACAATTTCCTCGAATTGCTTACTCCCGGCAAGGCTTTTGTACACTCCTTTCTCTATAATTCCCTTCAGTAAGCTATTTTCTTGCTCAAGTGTAACTTGGCTAAGAGAATCATTAGTGGAATCAAGAGAACTACTAGAAGCAACAATATTGGATTTAGCATGATCATTGTTACTACTAGAGGAAGAATCTTTCTTGTTCTTGTTACTAGACTTGACTTGAGGCATGTAAGTGGATAAGAGTAAACGCTTGGCAATGTGAGAAGAACTTTTCTTGCGGAGATCATCATTGATTGCTTTTAAGAACTCATGCTCTTGCTCAAGATTGAGCTTTTCAAAGCGTAATTTCTCATGAGCTCTTAAAAGTTCTCGATGATCTTCGAAGATAGTTTCATGGGCTAACTTAAGAGTGTTTAGTTCTTTAGTTAGGGCCTCAATCTTCTCCTTATCATTGTCATTCGTTTTATCTTGGTTAGCATGTTTAATTGACGTTTCATCATAGTATTCATCACTAGAGTTGTCAACAAGCAAATCATCACCTAACAAGTCATCTTCATCACTATTGAAATCAACATACTCGGGGTGTGTTACCTTAGGACCTTTGGCCATGAAGCATCTTCCAATTCCTTCATTTGGTGAGTCAAATATGTCGTAGGAGTTGGTTGACACAAGTGCTAGACCGGCAACACCTTAATCTTGAGTATCTTCGGAGTCGGAGTGATAACTTCTCTCAGAGTGGCTGTCGGAGTCAGAGCCGGATACCCATTCACCAACATGAGCTTGATGTCTTCGTCTTGTGTAGCTCCTTGATGATTTTTCCTTTCTTTTCGAATCCTTGCTTCTCCATGAGTATCTTCGTTCATAACGATCATCTCTACTCCTTCTCTCTCTTGGTGGTGATTCTTTGCTTCTTCTTTTTGGAGAATCTTCTCTTCTCTTGTAGGGAGCTGTACACTCATTGGAATAGTGTCCGGGTCTTCCACAACTATAGCAGTTTCGCTCTCGACTAGAAGATCTTTTGTCATTGTAGGACCTTGACTTGAAGCTTCTATCTTTGCTTCTACTCTTGTAGAACTTGTTGAAGTTCTTCACCATTAAGCTCAATTCTTCATTGAAGTCTTGTTTCTTACTTGATGATGTAGGGGCTTCACAAGAGGCTTTATAGGCACCACTTGATTTGTTGTGAAGTTCCTCTTTATCCTTAAGTGACATCTCATGAGCAACAATTCTTCCAATCACCTCCATTGGCTTGAGATCTTTGTAATTGGGCATCATTTGGATCAATGTGCACACGGTATCATATTTTCCATCCAAGGCTCTTAGAATCTTCTTGATGATGAATCTATCGGTCATCTCTTCACTTCCTAAGCCGGCAATCTCATTTGTGATGAGAGCAAGCCTAGAGTACATTTCAGCGACACCTTCACCATCCTTCATCTTGAACTTGTCAAGTTGGCTTTGAAGCACATCCAACTTGGATTCCTTGACGGAGTCGGTACCTTCATGCATATCAATCAAAGTGTCCCAAATTTCCTTTGCATTCTCAAGACGGCTGATTTTGTTGAATTCTTCGGGGCACAATCCGTTGAAGAGAATATCACAAGCTTGGGCATTGTATTGCAACATCTTCAACTCATCCGCGGTGGCTTCACGGTTTGGTTCTCTCCCATCAAAGAAGTCACCTTGCAAACCAACACACACAATAGCCCAAACGGTGGGGTTATGTCCAAGAATATGCATTTTCATTTTATGCTTCCAACTAGCAAAATTAGTACCATCAAAGTAGGGACCTCTACGGTGATAATTTCCCTCGCTAGACGCCATACTCTCCTAGGTTGTGAAACCAAGGCTATGACCACCAAAAGCTATGGAGATCAAAGCAAATGGAGACTAAAGCTCTGATACCACTTGTAGGGTTGAAAGTATGTCTAGAGGGGGGGTGATTAGACTACTTGACCAAATAAAAACTTAACCTTTTCCCAATTTTAGTTCTTGGCAGATTTTAGCTATTTTAGGACAAGTCAAGCAATCATCACACAATTCAAGCAAGCATGCAAAGAGTATATTGGCGGCGGAAAGTAAAGCATGCAACTTGCAAGAATGTAAAGGGAAGGGTTTGGAGAATTCAAACGCAATTGGATACACGGATGTTTTTCCCGTGGTTCGGATAGGTGGTGCTATCCTACATCCACGTTGATGGAGACTTCAACCCACAAAGGGTAACGGTTGCGAGAGTCCACACAGGGCTCCACCCACAAAGGGTAACGGTTGCACGAGTCCACACAGGGCTCCACCCACAAAGGGTAACGGTTGCGCGAGTCCACACAGGGCTCCACCCACGAAGGGTCCACGAAGAAGCAACCACCCACAAAGGGTCCACGAAGAAGCAACCTTGTCTATCCCACCATGGCCATCGCCCACACAGGACTTGCCTCACTAGCGGTAGATCTTCACGAAGTAGGCGATCTCCTTGCCCTTACAAACTCCTTGGTTCAACTCCACAATCTTGTCGGAGGCTCCCAAGTGACACCTAGCCAATCTAGGAGACACCACTCTCCAAGAAGTAACAAATGGTGTGTAGGTAATGAACTCCTTGCTCTTGTGCTTCAAATGATAGTCTCCCCAACACTCAACTCTCTCTCATAGGATTTGGATTTTGTGGAAAGAAGATTTGAGTGGAAAGAAACTTGGAGAGGCTAGAGATCAAGATTCATATGGTAGGAATGGAATATCTTGGTCCCAACACATGAGTAGGTGGTTCTCTCTCAGAACATATGAGTTGGAATGGTGTATGTGTTCTGATGGCTCTCTCTTCAAATGAAGAGGAGGTGGAGGGGTATATATAGCCTCCACACAAAATCCAACCGTTACACACAGTTTTCCAATCTCGGTGGGACCGAATCAACAAACTCGGTCGGACCGAAAATGTAAACCTAGTGACCGTTAGAGATTTTCGGTGGGACTGACATGCAACTCGGTAGGACCGATATGGTTAGGGTTTGGGCATAACGTAATCTCGGTGAGACCGATTACACAAACTCGGTGAGACCGAATTTGGTAATTAGCTAACCAGAGAGTTGGTCAGGCAAACTCGGTGGGACCGATTTGCTCTTTCGGTGAGACCAAAACGTTACAAAGGGGAAACACTGAATTTACATTGCAATCTCGGTGGGACCGATTCGCTCTTTCGGTGAGACCGAAAAGTTACGAAAGGGAAACAGAGTTTGCAATCCCATCTCGGTGAGACCGAGATCCCTATCAGTAGAACCGAATTGCTAGGGTTTGGCAGTGGCTTATGACAAGTGAAACTCGGTGGCGCCGGATAGGAAGAATCGGTAGGACCGAGTTTGGCTTAGGGTTTAGGTCATATGTGGATATGGAAAAGTAGTTGAGGGTTTTGGAGCATATCACTAAGCACATGAAGCAAGAGGCTCATTAAGCAACACCTCATCCCTCCTTGATAGTATTGGCTTTTCCTAAAGACTCGATGTGATCTTGGATCACTAAAATATAAAATGAAGAGTCTTGAGCTTTTGAGCTTGAGCCAATCCTTTGTCCTTAGCATTTTGAGGGTTCCACTTTCACATACATGCCATGCCAATCATTGAGCTTTCCTGAAATAATCATCTTGGAATAGCATTAGCTCAATGAGCTATATGTTGTTATGAATTACCAAAACCTCCTAGGGATAGTTGCACTTACAACTCATAAAGACCGAACACCTTAGGGAGTGTTCGACGTCGCGAGTTTTGGCATTATATGCATCAGCTCCGAATCATGTCTTTCGTCAAATGTTGGGTTGCCCGGCTCCTGAGTTCGGCTACCTTACATTCCGCTATATCGGCTAAGGTAGCACCAGGAGAACTACTGTGATTGTGCCCCGGTTCGGCCGGGCGAGCACCTCAGTAGAGAAAGCCGAAAACTGACTGTCATGATGTAGCGTGAGACTGGTCAGCCACTCGATGACCTATCGGAATCTATCGGATTCCTCCGCTTTAATGAAGGGTCGCTTCCCGGTCAGGCACACACGCGCCCCGAACTCGGGCGAGCGCAGTCGCCACCAAGGGGCTACCTAAATAGCCCACTGTCAAGCTCCTATGGCTAAGTGAAAGTGTTAAAGCATTATAGTCCGGTTGCCTGGCCCGCTACGCTATCACCTCCTTTGTAGGACCAAGACGTTGGGTTAAGTGTGAACATGTGTCTTCTGCGAGCACCCCCGCACTATGTGCGTGGGGGCTGAAGCCAACGACTGCCATCTTTTAGATTTTGTATATATATATATATATATCTTAAAACGGCCGCACAGGAGGTGTTCCCAATACTTGAAGGCACAAGTATAAAAAGGCCACTATAGTTTATCAAAATATTACTTTATAAATACATATGCTATCATAACATAGCATCTTTCGAGCACTGCGTCTCTATTACACGAGCGCCTTCAAGGACTTCCTGAAAATAGTGCTCGGAGGGTACTCGGCTTTTGTCCGAATCTTGGGACGCAACAACGGTGGTCTCCATCTCTGCCCAGTATGTCTTGACATGGGCAAGAGCCATCCTTGCGCCCTCTATGCATGCTGATCTCTTCATTGCATTAATATGCGGCACCGCGTCAAGGAATTGCTGCACCAAGCTGAAATAACTCTTCGGTTCCGATCTCCCCGGCCATATATGACCCATGACGTACTTCATGGCGAGTCCGGACAACCTATTCAGTTCGGCCCATTGAGCCAAATGATCGTCCACTGCAAGTGGACGCTCTGGATTGTGAAACTGCGACTAGAAAAGCTTTTCCACTTCACGATCTTTTTGATCCCGAAAGTGTTCGGTCGCATCAGCAGCACTCACTGCCAAATCCAGATAGGTATCCTCCACACTCCACATCCGGTCCAACGGAGCAAACTTTGGGTCACAAAATTTCCTTCGCAGCATAAAGGGCTTTCCAGCCGCAATCTGTTCGGCCTGACGCAGCTCCTCCTTCACAGCTCTCATTGCAGAGCGCGCGTCCTTGGCATCGGCAATGGCCTTCTCTAGGTCCGTCTGTTTCGCCTGGTCTTCTTTCTCAAGAAGTCTACAACGGTCTGCAGCGCTCATTAACTTTTCGGCCATCTTGGCCATCTCCTCCTTGCTTCTGCAATGAGCAGCCTGTTCGGCTCTCAGCTCTTCAAGGGCTTTCTTGGCAGCCGCATCACTTTTCTGGCTTGTTCTTTAACTCGGGCAAGTTCTGCCCTAAGACTCTCCACGGCGGCCGCACCATCTGCGTCAAGCACACACATCGTAAGACACTGGCATAAAGCTCTTCTTACCTAATGCCGCCCGAGGAATTACATACCTTGAGCCTCATCAAGCTGCTTGTTGACAAGCGCGATGTCAGCATCTGCCACGTCCAGTTGCCGCTTTAGTTCGGCAAAATCATCAGTTCGGCTTGATTCCGGACACCCTGCCGCCTACATTCAAAGGCGACATCTTAGACCTGGGATTATGATCCTCTGCGTGCCGTCATTTCTTGACGACACGCAGAGTCTCAGGGGCTACTATCTACACAGGGCGCATCTTACTTATGCGCAACTGACAAAAGTGTACATTATCTAACGTACCTCAAAACCTGTCAGTAAACTTTTGACGGCCTGATGCAATCCGCTCTCTGCGGATGAAATCCTTTCAATCACCGTGCCCATCAATGCACGGTGCTCCTCTGAGATAGAAGCTCGCCCCAGCAGAATCTTTAGCTCCTCCGGCCGAGCACCAGACGGTGCCGGACTTGTCCTATGACCTCTTTCGAAAGCCAGACGCGGAGAACCTTGGGGGGCCACATAGCTATCTTCCGCCCCTGCCGGATTCGGAGGAACCCTCCGCGACGACACCTCAGGGCCGCCCGCCTCGCTAGGCGGCACAACAGGGGGAGGCATCCCGCTCTCCACCATCTCTGGAAGAAGATCCCCTGAAGACGAGCTCTGCTGAGAAGGGCTGAGGTCCGAGCTACAAGGTAAAAATTCGGTTAATCTTCTCAGATATAAAATCAAGGATTTCTCTCATCCCTCAAAAGGAAAACCTCTCTTTACTTACGGCTCGCTGGAGGGCTGATCCCTTTGAGGGCATAGTTCGGCTGAGGAACTCCCCGGCGTCGGACCCTCTGACGAGGACTTTCTCCCACGCTTCGAGGCCACGGTCTCCGGGTCGTCAGAGGCGGCTTTCTTCTTCCCCTTAGGAGAGGAATTGTCGGTTTCTCCCTTCGGAGCGGCCTCCTTCGAGGAGGCCACAGTTTCTTTGTCCTCCCCCTTGCTTCCCTCCATAGGCATTATCTCCAGCATCTTGACTAGCATGGGATCCGGCCTGGTTTCGAGAAGGGGAGCCGGACACCTGATTAGCTTTGCCTTCGCTATCCACTCCTGTTTAAAAGGACAGCTCTTTTAGGGGCAAGTTTATGACAATTATACGGATAGAAGGTCCGAGCACAAGGTTACTTACTTGAGTATCCAGGCGATTGCAGCTTAGGCCTGCGTCCTCGGTTAAATCCGGACACATCTCTTGTGATCCGAAGAACAGTTTATACATCTCCGCGGGTGTTGCGCCCATAAAATTCCGGAGAGCTCGTGGTCCCTCTGGATTAAACTCCCACAGGCGAAGGGAGCGACGTTTGCCGGGCAATATTCGGCGAATCGGCATGACCTGCGTCACCTTGACCAGGCTAAGGTCTCCTTCCAAGAGATCCTTAATGCGGCCCTGCAACAAGGGCACGTCTTTGGGCAAACCCCAATCCAACCCTCTGTTGACCCATGACGCTAGCCGTGGTGGGGGACCCGAGCGAAAGGCAGGAGGCGCCACCCACTTGGTGCCCCGGGGAGCGGTGATATAAAACCACTCTCGTTGCCACAAGCCTAGCTCCTCTTGAAAAGAGCCCTCGGGCCATGGAGCATCAGCATTTTTGCTTATAACAGCGCCTCCGCACTCTGCGTGCCGTCCCTTGATCATCTTCGGCTCCACTTTGAAGGTCTTGAGCCATAATCTGAAGTGAGGGGTAACACGGAGGAACGCTTCACACACGACAATAAATGAGGAGATATGGAGGATGGACTCCGGAGCTAAATCATGGAATTCCAGCCCGTAATAAAACAACAGTCCCCTCACAAAGGGATCCATTGGGAAGCCCAATCCCCGAAGGAAGTGAGACATGAACACCACGCTCTCACCGGGCTGGGGACTGGGAATGACCTGCCCTTGAGCAGGCAACCTATGCGAAATTTCGCCGGTTAGGAACTTAGCCTCCCTCAACTTTAGTACGTCCTCCTCCGTCGGCGTCCATCGGCCTTGAAAGTCAGAACCGGACATTGTCGAAGGTCCGAAGCGCCTGGAATCTGGAGCCTAGGGTGTTGGAACTCGAGGCGACGGGCGAACTCGCTTGAGATTGAAAAAAGGAGTAAGGCCTTGGTCTCTTTATAAGAGGTCGAATACCAAGAGCCTTCCCCGTAACCGTTTGGCACTCGCCTTTAATCGAGGAAACGTGCTAACGGGCACGATTGGGTTACCCACGTCCGTATTGATGAGAATCCTGTAAAAAGGGCACACGATCTCTGCTTTGACAAGACGTGCCAAGGAAACCGCCTCGCAAAATGTGCTGAGGTGGAAAAGTAAAAACGATTCAAGTAAAAGACTTGGCCGTAGTGTGATGACGCACTGGGAATACGTCAGCAGATTTGATTTGTGTTAATATTATTCTCTCTATGGCAATATGTGGAAACCTGTTTTGCAGAGCCAGACACTATTCTTGGTGTTTACAATCTTCTATGAAGGACTTGGAGGAGGAACCCGCCTTGCAATGCCGAAGACAATCTGCGTGTCGGACTCGTCGTCATTGAAGCCTAGTTCAGGGGCTACTGAGGGAGTCCTGGATTAGGGGGTGTTCGGGTAGCCGGACTATACCTTCGTCGGACTCCTGGACTATGAAGATACAAGATTGAAGACTTCGTCCCGTGTCCGGATGGGACTTTCCTAGGCGTGGAAGGCAAGCTTGGTGATGCGGATATTCAAGATCTCCTACCATTGTAACCGACTCCGTGTAACCCTAACCCTATCCGATGTCTATATAAACCGGAGGGTTGTAGTCCGTAGCACAATCAACTCCATACACAACAATCATACCATAGGCTAGCTTCTAGGGTTAGGCTCCTTGATCTCGTGGTAGATCTACTCTTGTACTACCCATATCATCAATATTAATCAAGCAGGAGTAGGGTATTACCTCCATCGAGAGGGCCCGAACCTGGGTAAAAACATCGTGTCCCTTGTCTCCTGTTACCATCCGGCCTTGACGCACAGTTCGGGACCCCCTACCCGAGATCCGCCGATTTTGACACCGACAGGTAGCATAAGCACCCGCCGTTCGAATTCCCAGTTCTCCATTTTTTTGAAACAAGTGCATGCACTTATTATCACAATAAAAAACAATATCCGCGCTGCATCCCAGTTATCAGTCTGTACTTGCAGAATTCTCTCGTTTATTGAGCACGTATATTGTTTTTTCTGGTCGAGCAAGTTTCAACTGGGCTGTAGACTGCCCAGGTTTGGTTTTGTTTTTAACAGTCCCAGCCCATGACGACAACAGGGCACAAAGATCCAGCAGGTATCTACTGGCCTCTAGCCCGCCAGCGTTAGTTATATTTTGTCTTACAACATCCGCAGGCAGTTTTTTCATGAATCAAACACACAGCCCAGTTCTATTTTCCTCTCGAAACGCATGTCCTACATCCGTTTTCTAATCTCTACCTATAGTTTTACTAGTTCATATACATGTATCATTATATTGAAAACACATAAAATTCCATTTTCATATTTACATCCTTATTTTTGTTGTTTTTCCCCACCCAGCGCTGATATTTTACCACTGGTTTTCCCTTAAACCAACTCAATTGTCCCACGTCTTATTTGCTTATAAAAACAAAACGATTTTTTTGGCAAATAAATAAGTTCTTAAAAATTGTTTATCATTTCGGGATTACAACAGTTCGGACTCCATCGAAATATGCAAAATAAGGTTGAACTTTTTGACCGTGGTCCTGGGCAGAAAATGGGCTGCAATAAATTACTTAAGAATTAGCAAATGGGCTGCAAATTATAAAAAATAGCAAATGGGCTTTATGTTGTCTGGCATGGATTTGGAGGCTAACTTGTGGGCCTACTAAGTTCATGCGTACACAAGGTTTCTCAAAAAAGAAACTTAGTCAACAATCGACTCTACCAGCGTCAGACCATTAGATGTCAATCTAACGGCAATCGTGCTTCTTCAGTCTCTGATCTTCCTGCCCCAGCCGCCCAAACCAGCGCCGTCGGAACAGCCTGCTCCCGCCTCCCGTGGTTGGCAGTGCTGCCGGGTAGGCCTCACGGCCCCATCATACTCGCATCCCTGGCCTGTCTATCCCTCTACTCACCCACACCTCCTGTTATTTTCCGGCGACGGCAGCCGAACCAGTCAACCCTCATACTCTCCACTGCATGGGCAGCCACTGCCGTGTCTTCCCCGGCTCCGTGTCGTTCCCTTCGTAGGCCTCGCCATCGTCCACCGCCCTGGTGCTCTCGGCGCGGCGTGGTCAACGATGTCCATCCAACGGCCGTAGTGCTTCTTCAACCTCTGGTCTTCTTGCCCCAGCCGCCCAAAGCAGCGCCCTGCCTCCCGTGGATGGTTGTGCTGCCGCGGAGGCCTCACCGTCCCCATACTACTCCCACCGCTGGCCAGGCCATCCCTCCACTCACCCACTCCCCCTATTATTCTGCGGCAACGGCAGCCTCACACCGCAGCCGAACTAGTGAACCCTCGTACTCCTCTCCGCATGGGCATCCACTGCCGCATCTTCCCCAGCTCCGCGTCGTCCCCTTCCTAGGCCTCGCCGTCGTCCACCGCCGTGGTGCTCTCGGCGCGGCATGGTCAGTGTGGTCAACGACCGACTTCATTGGAAGAGTACTGTACGTGGAGAGGCTGACAGCTGGGTCCACGACAGCCGCAAGGAAGTGCCTCCTTATTACGCGCAAAATAATTATTCCTCCACCTGACAGCAGGGACCCACCAGACGGGCCACCAGTATTTCGTGAAAAAAACATTTCCCCCCTGACTGTTGGGACCCACCGGACAGGCCACCGTATTTCGCGAAAAAACGTTTGTCCCTGTCTGCTGGGACCCACCGGACGGACCACCGTATTTCGTGAAAAAATGTTCCCCCCGCTGTCAGCTCGGACCCACCGGAAGTGCCTCCTTGTTACGCACAGAAAAATGAATACACCCCCTGCTAGCTGGGACCTACCATGGTGGGAGGCTGACTTGTGGGCCTACTAAGTTGACGGGGACGGAGGGCTTTGTCAACTTAGTCAATATGAACGATTCTAGCTCCAGTGACCATACGAGGTCCATCCAACGGCCGTCGTGCTTCTTCAATCTCTGCTCTTCCTGCTCCAGCCGCTCAAACAAGCGCCGGCGGGACTGCCTGCTCCCTCCTCCCCGCGGCCGCCTCTACTGCCGCACAGGCCTCACCGCCCCACCGTACTCCCATCGCTGGCCTATCCATCCCTCTACTCACCCACACTTGCTGTTATTCTCCGGCGAGGGCAGACGAACCAGTAAACCCTCGTACAATCATACTCCCCTCCGCGTGGGAAACAATTGCCGAGTCTTCCCTGCCTCTGTGTTGTTCCCTTCCTAGGCCTCGCCGTCGTCCACCGCCGTGGTGCTCTCGGCGCGGCATGGTCCATGTGGTCAACGACCGACTTCCATCGGAAGAGTACTGTACATGGAGAGGCTGACAGCTGGGTCCACGGCAGCCGCAAGGAAGTGCCTCCTTATTACGCGCAAAATAATTATTCCTCCACCTGACAGCAGGGACCCACCAGATGGGCCACCAGTATTTCGCGAAAAAAACGTTTCCCCCCTGACTGCTGGGACCCACCGGACGGGCCACCGTATTTCGTGAAAAAAACATTTGTCCCTGTCTGCTGGGACCCACCGGACGGACCATCGTATTTCGTGAAAAAACGTTCCCCCCACTGTCAGCTCGGACCCACCGAAAGTGCCTCCTTGTTACGCACAGAAAAATGAATACACCCCCTGCTAGCTGGGACCCACCATGGTGGGAGGCTGACTTATGGGCCTACTAAGTTGACGGGGACGGAGGGCTTTGTCAACTTAGTCAATATGAACAATTCTAGCTCCAGTGACCGTACGAGGTCCATCCAACGGCTGTCGTGCTTCTTCAATATCTGCTCTTCCTGCTCCAGCCGCTCAAACAAGCGCCGGCGGGACTGCCTGCTCCCTCCTCCCCGCGGCCGGCTCTGCTGCCGCACAGGCCTCACCGCCCCACCGTACTCCCATCGCTGGCCTAGCCATCCCTCTACTCACCCACACTTGCTGTTATTCTCCGGCGACGGCAGACGAACCAGTAAACCCTCGTACAATCATACTCCCCTCCGTGTGGGAAAAAATTGCCGAGTCTTCCCTGCCTCTGTGTCGTTCCGTTCCTAGGCCTCGCCGTCGTCCACCGCCTTGGTGCTCTCGGCGCGGCCTGGTCAACATGGTCAACGACCGACATGCGTCTAAAGTGGACTGTACGTGGAGAGGCCGACAACTGGGTCCACGGCCGCACGCAAGGAAATGCCTCCTTATTACGCGCAAAATAATGATTCCTCCACCTGACATCAGGGACCCACCGAAAGGGCCTCTGTATTTCAAGAAAAAAATGTTAACGCCGCTGACAGCTCGGACCCACCAGCTATATCTTCGCACACAAGGAAGTGCCTCCTTATTACGCACAAAAAAATGAATACTCCCCCTGTTAGTTGGGACCCAGTATAGTGGCAGGCTGACTTGTGGGCCTACTAAGTTCACGGGGACGGAGGGCTTTGTCAACTTAGTCAATATGCATGATTCTAGCTCCAGTGACCGTACGATGTCCATCCAACGGCCGTAGTGCTTCTTCAACCTCTGGTCTTCTTGCTCCAGCCGCCCAAACCAGCCTCGGTCGTGCCTCGAGCTCCTGCCTCCCGTGGCCGGCTGTGATGCGTGGAGGCCTCACCGCCCCCTACTACTCCCACCGCTGGCCAGGCCATCCCTCTACTCACCCACACCCACTGTTATTCTGCGGCGACGGCAGCCTCACACCGCAGTGAACCAGTGAACCCTCATACTCCTCTACACGTGGGCATCCACTGCCGCGTCTTCCCCGGCTCCGCGTCGTCCCCTTCCTAGGCCTCGCCGTCGTCCACCGCCCTGGTGCTCTCGGCGAGGCGTGGTTAACGTGGTCAAGGAACGGCTGCCATCGGACATGGACTGTACGTGGAGAGGCTGACAGCTGGGTCTAAGGCCGCAGCAAGGAAGTGCCTCCTTATTACGTGCAAAATAATTATTCCTCCACCTGACAGCGGGGACCCAACAGACGGACCACCGTATTTCATGAAAAAAACATTTCCCCCTGACTGCTGGGACCCACCAGCTACACCTTCGCACACAAGGAAGTGCGTCCGGGCAAAAAAACAAAACGATTCGCTCCCCTGACTGCTGGGACCCACCAGCTACATCTTCGCATGCAAGGAAGTGCCTGACAGTCGGGACCCACCTGGTCGAAGCGTACGTAGCGTTGTCATTCTGGTCACGAACGTGTACGTACATACTGGTCGATGTAGAGGCGCGCACGTGTCGTAGTAGAGGCGCGCACATGTCGTAGTAGAGGCGCGCACGTAGCATGTACACGTACGTACAGCGGCCAGGGTGCAAGAAAGAAAATACAGCCACGTATGTGTACATACAGGCGGGGTCTCGAACGCCTACTCGCGCATACGTACGGCCAGGGCTCGTGTACATGGCTGGGTCGGAATGGAGAAACAACGTCGTCGTCATTTTCATTGGGAGGCAACGGAATGTGTCGTGTTCATGGGGAGGCAACGGAATGCGTCGTGTTCATGGGGAGGCAACAGAATGCGTCGTGTTCATCGGGAGGCAACGGAACGCGTGGGAGCCAACCAGCTGGGTCGGAACGGAATGCG
Organism: Triticum aestivum; assembly: GCF_018294505.1. Classification (NCBI taxonomy): domain Eukaryota; kingdom Viridiplantae; phylum Streptophyta; class Magnoliopsida; order Poales; family Poaceae; genus Triticum; species Triticum aestivum. Next base: position 678,923,631 of record NC_057800.1, on the reverse strand, counting down.
TGGTCGTGTTCATCGGGTGGGCTTGGACGGAACAGGCGATGGAAACGAGGCCTGGCGTACCGCAGAACGGAGGAAACGGTCTTGTGTTCGATCGGCCACATTCGAAACAAGATCATGTTCATCGGGAGGGGTCTGGCGTACCGCAAAATGGAGGAAACGGACCTCCTACGGTCGAAACGGGGGTCCTGTTGATCGGGAGGGGTGTAGCGTACCGCAAAACGGACAAAACAGACCTCCTACGGTCGAAATAGGGGTCATGTTGATAGGGAGGGGTGTGGCGTACCGCAAAACGGATGAAACGGACCTCCTACGGTCGAAACGGGGTTCCTGTTCATCGGGAGGGGTGTGGCGTACCGCAAAACGGGACTCCACGGGATATTGTTCATCTCCACCGTCGACCTCCTCCAGCCTCCACAGGCTATCGTCGACCACCTCCAGCCTCCACGGGCTCCTGTTCATCCAGCCTCCACCGCGCGCTACTCCACCGGCTACTGTTCAACCACCCCTCCACGGGCACCCCTCCACCGTCTACTGTTCATCCAGCCCTCCACACCATAGGGTCCTGTTCAACCACCCCTCCACGGGCACCCCTCCACTGTCTACTGTTCATCCAGCCCTCCACACC